>NC_020497.1:20421510-20435528 GCF_000184155.1 Fragaria vesca subsp. vesca | reverse complement strand
TGATGTTGGACCTTCATAACCACACTAGTTTTTAGCAAAATCACATTTTTCCGTTACGTATGACCAATATTTCACATTCTTTCCACCTCATTCTTAATAATGACTTTGAAAAATCATATAAAAAAATCGACTCGAGATTTTTTTAGTTCTGTTAGTTCGAGAAGTACTAAAAAATTAGAACCTAACAGTGTAAAAAAATTAATGAAAAAAAGAACATGCGTTTTCAACCAAAAAAACGTGTGCTATATATAACTCACGGTTTCCGATGAAAAATGAGCTTTCGACCAAAAAAGTTCAAGTTGGAGAAAATCTAGGAGTGTAGATTCCCATGAGATTGGACCTTTATAATCTCACTAATTTTTGACAAAAATCACATGTTTTTCGTTACATATGGTTAATATTTTAGTAAATTACTAGTGTTCTATTTACAAAAACTAAAAATGTTATTTATGAGAAGTAGTAAAGTATTAAGAATAACAAAATTCATCTTGTTTAAGAAAAAGATTGGAAATATTCATCGAATTAAATTTTAAGAAATGTGTCATCTAATCTATACTAATTCACCTTACAATGCTAATTAACCAATCATGTAGCAATGTCTTCCTCATATTGTCGTTTGAAATTTCGTATACCAACCTCCATTTAACTGCTTTCAAACTATTTCCTTCTGATTCAACAACCAACCTCCATTTAACTGCTTTCAAATACTCGACCGGTACTTCCAAAAGCTCAGAAAATTGCTCATCACAACTCCCAGGATTTTCTTGATGGCCAACGTCACCGGAACTAATCTTATTGATACGGGTGTATCTCCCGACTTAGAGAAAGCAAGGCCCAAGAGAGCAACCCGAGCTCCTCCTTATTTGCAGGACTATATTAGGGAGTAATCTCCTAGTTTGATTCGAATCAGATATGCATATCTTCTAGTATTTCCTTCCTAGAATAAGTGGAGTTGTTTCCTTTATAAGTTATTGTTTGTAAGACCTTATTATTCATCGAATGATATCGAATGATATGAAATAAACGTAACTTTAGCTGCAAGTATTTGTTTGTTCTTGATCTTCTTGTTTCTGGAAAGAGGTAGTGTCGGAGGCCTGTGTTCGAAACAATCTCCCATCAGTTTGGTGCCAGAGCCCGGTTTCTGTTTGGTGCCAGAGCCTGGTTTCTATAGAAAATATGGCAATTTCAAACACTCCACCAAGAGTCGATCAAAGAGCTAGTTCACTAAACAAGGTAATACAATGCATACCACAACACATATTACATTAGATGGAGCCATAATACTTCCACGACTTAGAAACAACCATAGGTTTTTAGCCTAGTTCACAAGCACAATACTACTAAGTTCCCAATATCCAGAAGACTTGGGTCGATCATAGGATAGATAACAAGTAGATTAGACGGTTAAAACACGACTCATACACACAGCACATTACTTGTTCTCGGGCTTTTCTCATGATTAGAAGAGCTAGAGGCCTCTGAGGCTGGAAGCGATCAGCCTCCTAAACTCCTTAGCCTCTTCAGTATCCCCATCTGGGCAGTCAAGAGTCATGTGACAACCATCCTTGCCACAGTTACCGCAAGTCATCAGATAAGCAAAATCTTTCTCTCCACTCCAAGCGATGTAAGAACCCCATGCATATCCCTTAGGTAAAGTTTCTGGACGATATGGTGGTGGTAAGCCTGACCTTACTACTTCCCCACGAGCCTCCTCCCTTGCCAACATGGCCTTAATCGTCATCTCGTCCCGTTCTTCTGAAGTGAGCAATAGATATTCGCGAGTGCAGCCTAGTTCGGCTAAAAGAGCATCTGAGATCCAAGAATCATCTTTCACTGCGGCTAAAACAGCATCTGACATCTGAGAATCATCTTTCTCCGGGCTGTTCGGCCTTGACTTCTTGGCTGGGGATGGTCTTGAGGATGTGGGTGTCAGTTCCGGTGGCGAGGATTTGGGGCTTAGGCTCATGGCTGGCTTTATGATACGTAAGCGTAACCCTAATATTTTCTTATTGATATGAAAATACAATCTAGCAAGTGCCTTATATAGGCATAGAAATAAACCTATTCATACTATAACTAGGAACTAAATCCTGATTAGGACTAGAAATCCTTTATTCTAAATAAAACAAATCCTAATGAAAACATAAAAAGTAAAATATCCTAATGTTGAAATGAAATATGTAGGAACAAAGCTAATGCTTAATTTGCAGAGTCAAATGTTTGATTATGCTTTGACTTTATTTTCTTATTCCTCCTAGCAAGTTGTTGGGAAGTTGTGTTAGCAAGCAATGAAAGAATGTAGGTTTGTTGGGAAATTGATCGATCTTGCACTTTTATTTGAACCATTTACTCTTTTTTTCGATGATGAGTGTTTTTATTTCGATGATGAACCATTTACTTTTGTTTGCGTTTATCAAATTTGATTCTGGATCACAGTTGCTCATAGGCTTTCAACAATCCTAGTAACAGCCTCTGAGGGAGTTTATTCAAGATTATATCATATACAGAGCATGACAGAAAAGTAACATATCGCATACTGTTATCTTTGAAGTGTGCAAACAGCAAGGGAACTTTAAACAGCCTCAGGCATATGTCTCCAAGGGTTTTGAATGTATTAGTATGGTAGTAGTTTGTCACCAAAATAGAGGTGGCACAAGGTTAATGACAGCATAAACTGTTGGGTAGAAGAACGAAGTAGCAATGCATTTTCGATATATTGATAAATGAGCAAAGTTGTTCACAGTTACAAAGACAGTATGCAAGAGAATAAACTCGCATCAAAGTAAATTATGGTAGCTCACATAATTTAACCAAGACACCCCGGATTAAAGAGCTGACAGAAGATCATAGCTTCATAGAAGTTGAAGAATAGAATAGGAGTGATTCCCCAACTTTCTGTTCCTCTTGCACATACAAAATCCTTGATCAGTGATTCAGTGAAGCATTTCCACTGGTTTAACCCTCAGCAGTCAAGATCATTGGTCAAGAAGAGCGCACAATCTTCTGCACGAGCTTCTCTAAACATTCTCCTTAAGGGAGGGCAAGAAGCCTTAGAACAGTGAACTTTCATTCTTCAGATATCCAAATTCTCTTTTACTATGCATTTGAAACAGTAGCATAGCCACTTAGAAGTCATAATGTTGAACAGGGTCCTTTAGAGCTCAAGAAAAACACTATCTACAGTCTTGAGCAACTCCACTTCATCTCCACTTGCAATGCCAGGATCAATATAACACAGCTGAAACAAAATCATTGCATCAGTCCCGATCCTAAAAAAACAATACAACCAAAGCAAACTGTTATGTTCCAATAGCAAACTTCTGCCATCCTCTCTTTTCCTTGAGTGATCTTTCCATCTCTGCTGTTCTCTGTAATCATGTTGCAGACAAGTCGAAAGGGATTAAGATGTTTAGTAATCAAATTTAAAACATAAATGCTAAAGGTAAGATGCCACACAGATTTCATAAAGGACAGAGAATTACATGACCAGGGTCCAAAATTAAGAGTGTGTTGCTGCATCCCGTTTTGTTGATTTTTGACTTGAATCCCAACAATGGTTCTCGAATGCCCATCATGTTGGAAGTACAAGGGTCTGCTCAAAGAACCTCTATGAATTAGGACACAACATAAAAGGTGATCCTTTAAATGTCATTTGATGTTCAAACAATAAATTCGTGGGATAGAGAAACTTACGTTTTGTCACTAACAATCACCCGGTGGTTGCCGGTTCTGGTAACGTTACCATCATTAAAGTAATTCCAGATCCAATCCATGAGAACCTGATGACCCTTGCTTTTCCTGAAAAATTTATTTCCGGAATTATAATGACTTTTCCTACACCAAGAGTCACCTTTCTGGCTAGTAGAACAACTCGACTTTTCATGGCAACTGGGACTCGCTTGGTTAATATCATGACTCCTTTCCGGCAAATATCTATCCATTGGTCCACAAACCTGAATTGCTTTCCTCTTTCCACCATTATGTATTCTCTTGACCTCTTCCCCAAGACCTTGAACCCAGGAAGAGAGAGATAATATGGTTCGAGTTCCTTGGGACCAAAATCCACTATCCTTGCTCGCAGCCCAAAAGAAAGGAAAAGGGCAGCACATTCAGTTGTTCCAATCCATCTTCTCAAGCCATAAATTTTGTTAGCAAACTGATCAGACCCAGCTGCATCAAATCCCTTTTCCCAAGCAATCTCAAGTTTGGAGTGATGGGATATCAGGAACAAATCCTGCACCACCAAACAAAACATCTCGAGTCTCTTGCCTTTGCATAAGCAAATGTGAGCTAAGCATTTGAATGTTACGCCACCCACAACCCCACCCAGAATCCTTGGATCGAATGCTCTGAACATGATCAGTATAACCACACAAAATAGTAGTCGTATTTCTAGGTTCCAACTCCAAACACTCTCTCAGCAGTGCCATCACGCCACCTTCAATCTCATGGAAAGTGGTCCTAGTCTGTAAAGCAACCAGGCAGGAGACACTTTCCTCCATGCTACATTGTCCATCACATCTCGCAAATGGCAACTCTCTAGTTGTTTGATTATTCTGCACATATATACATATGAAACTACAAAGTTACTGGACTAAACTTCAATCTCCATTATCAAAGAACAACATAAGATTAACATGTAAGTTCCTCCGCAAAATCTACGAAAAATCCATCCTTTCTCATTAAAAACAAAACCCAAAACATCAAATACAATCATTCTAAGACCCAATTCATACTTGTGTATTAACATATGAGAATCTAATCTATCAACACAAAAATTCAAATAATCACCACAAGCATAAAACTTTACCACATCACTCTTTTCTTAAGCTATGAACACATCAAGCAATACAGAAGAAAACTAAATTAGAAAGCAAAACTAACAAGTACCATGCATGGATGGTGGAGAATAAGGTGCAAAAGCAAGTTGCTGGGCAAACTCCAAGTCCAAAGCCAGTTGCTCATCTTCAACCTCAAAGTGACTATTCGCATGCCTGCAATTCAATTTCACATAATCACTAACCTGAGAATGGCATTGGACAGCTCACCTCAACGATCATCAATGATACTTCAATGGTCAAAGTGGTAATTGCTGACCGGATGTCTGTCCTTGTCCAGTGCATTTCCTCCATACTGATTGCAACCGTTGTGAGCATGTATGTCAACTGGAGAATGGGGTTGGTAGCTTGGGCTGTGATGCCTTGCCACTTCATTGGTGGTCTCATTCAAGCCAAGTCTGCAAAGGGTTTTGCAGGAGACTCAGCTGCTGCACATAATGAACTTGTTTCTCTTGCTTTTCTGAGTCTGCACAAAACATAAGAACCGTTGCATCGTTTTTGTTAAAGTTAATGCTTAGTTACTTTCTTAACCTTATGCTAGTTTGGTTAACTCTAGTTAAAATAAACTTTAGTTAATCTTTGACTTTTGTGCACAAGGTAGTGTGTCTAAGAAGACATATACAGTGAACTGATATAACAGTATCAGATCTGCTATCTTTGCATTACAAAAAAACAACATCAGAAAAATATATGAAAGAAGAGGACTGAGAGTAACAGCTCCAGCCCATTTCATCAATTCTCTTTGTATCTATTTGATTCTACTATCATCTCTGTATCAAATATATAGCGGTGTGTGTGTGATTGAGTGCAGGAGATCAAGATCAAGGCAACGTACCTGATTGAAGTGTGAAGAGCAGTTGTATAAGAGTGCAGCAAGCTTGGATCAGAGGAGGTGAGTTACAGAGATACCCCAACAGTTTTTCCATGAAGATCATATACTCAAAAAGGCCGAAATATCTCTAGAAACCCCCAAGAAAAGGAGCATGAGACAAAGTATTAAGTTTGGCATAATCCAGGGAGTTTCTCTTTGCTTATGGAACATTGCACATGCTGTGGCATTGTGGTACACAACAGTTTTAGTTCACAAGAATCAATCGAGCTTCAAAAATGGCATAAGATCATACCAGATTTTCTCTCTCACAGTACCTTCAGTCACAGAATTGTGGACATTGATTCCCACCGTCATTTCTGCCATCAATGTGCTTACTCCTGCATTCGAGACCCTTGACCGCAAAACTGAAATAGATCCATGTACACCGGAAACTTCAAATCAGGAGAGAATCAAAGGGAATATTGAATTTCAAAATGTTGAGTTTAATTACCCTTTGAGACCAGGAGTAACTATCCTGAACAACTTCACTGTCCAAATTAAAGCTGGAACAAAGGTGGCTCTTGTCGGTCCAAGTGGAGCTGGTAAATCTTCAGTTCTGGCCCTGCTGCTAAGATTTTATGATCCCTTGAAAGGTAAGATACTCATTGATGGAAAGGAGATAAGGGAGTACAACTTGAGATGGCTGACAACACAAATAGGGTTGGTGCAATAAGAGCCTCTACTTTTTAGCTCCTCAATCAGAGAATATCTGCTATGGGAATGAAAGTGCTTCTGAAACTGAGATTGTAGAGGTATCAAGGGAAGCAAACATTGATGAGTTCATAAGTAATTTCCTGATGGATATCAAACACTTGTTGGGGAGAAGGGATGCCAACTTTCAGGAGGACAAAAGCAAAGAATAGCCATAGCTAGAACATTGCTAAAGAGGCCTGCAATCTTGCTTCTGGATGAAGCAGCAAGTGCCCTTGATGCTGAATCCGAAAAATCTGTGGTGAGCGCATTGGAAGCGATAAATTTGAAAAACAAAGGAGGCCTGCTGTCCAAAACCAAACAGATTACAGTTGCACATAGGCTACAATAATAAATAAACTCAGATATCATCATTGTCATGGACAAAGGTGAGATTGTCGAGTCGGGTTCCCACTCAACCCTTATAACAGCCTCTCAGGGAGTTTATTCAAGATTATATCAGATACAAAGCATGACAGAAGAGTAACATATTTCATACCAAGGGAACTTAGAACAGCCTTAGGCCGGCGTATATACTTGATGTAATAGTATGGAAGTTGCAAAATAATTTCCTATATACTGATAAATGAATATGTTATGAACTGGTCAATGTTTATTGTTCTTAGTTAACGTTGAGTTTGTTTTGTTGTTTCCTAAGTACAAGGATAATGGGATTAGCCTTATCCTTAGTGGTAGTTTAGGTGGGCAGTGTCCTTGTTATTTGGAAAGTCAGTTGTACACCCATCTATTTAAGATGAGGGAATTCATTCAATAAAGATCATCAAGAATTCTATTTAATAACCTTGTGTTATTAGAGGTCTCGGTTCCTCGATAAACCGTTGTCATTTCCAATCAATCACCATAGGTCCCAGTAAAACCAACAAGAATCACCCTGAGTATGTACCAGAATAAACTTGTTCTCAGTTTCAAATTCAGTATACAAGAGAAGAACCGCCATCATAGTTATTCTCTTTTACTATGCACTGATTTCAAATCTAACAACAGCATAGCCACTGACATTAGTCTTAATGTTAAACAGGGTCCTCTAGAGTTCACGAAACAAAGCACTATCTACCGTCTTGATCAATTATTTTTTTTTTTTTTTCACTTAAGAAGGTAATATAATACATGTCACAACACATATTACATTAGATGGATCCAGAATGCTCTCACGAGTTTAAAAAAAAAACATAGGTTTTTAGCCTAGTTCACAAGCACAAGACTGTAACTAATAAGTTGCCAATATCCAGAAGTTCAACTTTGGTCGATCATAGGATAGATAACATCACATACGGTATTCATAAATATAGGGAAATAAGTAGATTACAACGTTAAAACATGACTCATACACACAGTACATTACTTGTTCTCGGGCTTTGTCTCATGATTAGAAGAGCTAGAGGCCTCTGAGTCTGGAAGTGCTCAGCCTCCTGAACTCCTTGGCCTCTTCAGTATCCTTATCTGGGCAGTCAAGAGTCTTGTGAAGACCATCCTGGCCACAATTACCGCAAGTCATCAGATAAGCAAAATCTTTCTTTCCACTCCAACCGATGTAAGAACCCCATGCATATCTCTTAGGTTAAAGGCCCTAGGGGGGGGATGAATAGGCCTTTTTTCGAATTTTCGTTTACTTCTGTATCTGAGGATAGCAATCACTTGTGCTATCTCAGATTCACAGGATACGAGTTTGCAAAAAGTAAATTGCAGCAAATAAAGAAACAACACAAGGATGAATTTTACTCGCAGAAACCCTGAATGCAGAGAGAAAAACTGTGTATCTCTAATTCTTGAGAGACAAAAATTTCCACTAAGTTGAAGTAACTTCTTACAAGAATAATAGTTCTAGTGATACACTACCACAATGTTATCCTTCCTAGTCCCGAACTAGTCTAGACCTATTCCCTCTCTTGTTTCTAAGCTCTTACAACATGGAACACTTTCAGAAGCCTTGTTCGTGAATTCAACTAACCACTAGCTGATTCAACCTTGAATGCTTCTTGGGTTGGTTGCACTACACATCCCTCATGGTATGCAACATGATATGAGTTGATGAAAGAAGTTTTGAGTTCAAGCTCTAAAGTTTACAGTCATAAAGAAGACTTAGAACAACATAAACAATGCAAGCTAAAACTAGACTCAACAAATAAAACGCAATAAGGCAGTTTTCAACAACCATTGAGCAAAGCCAAAGCTATAGATATATATAGGCAGACAAGGCATCAAAGTTGATCCAAGCTGACCTCAACATGTTTCAGAAAGGTTTAGACATAAGTGTTTGGCTCCCATACTGAAAGGGATGTGTCCAAACACAAAGATGACACAAGCAATCTCAATAAGACAAAGAACCCTTTCCTAAAACATGAACGATTCAAAACAGGGAGCAAAGAGGTTTCAAACCCTCTTACTCAGTCCATTAGTAGACCTTGACACAGCCAATAGCGACTGGTCTTTGAATCACACAGGGACCAGCTTTGTATTGGATAATGTATCATAAAATCTAAGCTGGAGCCTTGAGCATCAAACCATTTGGTCACGGGTTGGCATAACAAAAGATCTCAACCCTTAGACTGGTTTGAGCACCAAGGCACTTCCCACAAACTCAGTTGTCCATTTGAATTTAAAAAATACCTATTAAACTAATATAACAGACTTTGAAACTCAGGACAGCAAAAAACTTAGTAATAGGATAGCAAGCGAAGCTGCTAACCTCTGTGAAAAACAGGATAAAAGGATTACCAACTATCCTTATACCTTCATAGGTAAAGTTTCTGGACGATAGGGTGGTGGTGAGCCTGACCTTACAGTTACTTCCCCACGAGCCTCCTCCCTTGCCAATATGGCCTTAATCGTCATCTCGGCCCGTTCTCGTGAAGTGAGCAATAGATATTCGCGAGTGCAGCCTAGTTCGGCTAAAAGAGCATCTGAGATCCCAGAACCATCTTTTACTGCGGCTAAAACAGCATCTGACATCTGAGAATCATCTTTCTCCGGGCTGTTCGGCCTCGACTTCTTGGCTGGGGATGGGGGCACCAGGTCCGATGGTGGGGATGTGGGGTTCAGCCTCTTCCGCGGTTTAGGGTTAAACTCCTTCAGAGGCTGTTACTAGGATTGAGTGGGAACCCATCTCCACAATCTCACCTTTGTCCATGACAATAATGATATCTGAGATTATTATTGTTGAAAGCCTATGAGCAACTGTGATCCAGAATCAAATTTGATAAACGCAAACAGAAGTAAATGGTTCAAATAAAAGTGCAAGATCGATCAATTTCCCAACAAACCTACATTCTTTCATTGCTTGCTAACACAACTTCCCAACAATTTCCTTCCACAACCCGGATTCGACACTACCATACACGTAGGGGAGTTATGGGTATCTACTTGGATCTAATTTTAACACTGCATTTCTGCGAGATTTTGGACACTAAGATGTACAGATAGCAACCTACTACTTAGGTTTAGGAGAAGGTATAGTCTTATACTCTGATTACCATATCATATCACTGTTGTTGTTCAGAAGGATTTGATTATATGTAGGTTGACAGGTTGTCCACAGACCACAGATCCTCTTCAGGTCTCAAAGTTTAAATCGACGTCTGCAATATAAAAACATGAATTAGTGCTTACGATCAAAACATGTCATTGCATATATAAAAACTAAAATATGTAATAAGTGCTTACGATCAGGATGAGTCCTGTCCCATCGGCCTCCATCATCTGTTTGAACATTCTTTTGAATCTCTCTCTGGACTGGTTGCTCAACATTCTGATGGTCTGGAACAGCGGCTCGATGTGGCCCTCGGGATTCAAACTCTCTTTCCGTGCCCTGCACAAATTTATTTTCTTCTGATTCAACAACCAACCTCCATTTAACTGCTTTCAAATACTCGACCGGTACTTCCAAAAGCTCAGAAAATTGCTCATCACAACTCCCAGGATTTTCTTAATGGCCAACGTCACCGGAACAAATCTTAGTGATACGGGTGTATCTACCGACTTAGAGAAAGAAGGCCCAAGAGAGCAACCCGAGTCCCTCCTTATTTGCAGGACTATATAAGGGAGTAATCTCCTAGTTTGATTCGAATCAGATATGCATATCTTCTGGTATTTCCTTCCTAGAATAAGTGGAGTTGTTTCCTTTATAAGTTATCGTTTGCAAGACCTTATTATTCATCGAATGATGTGAAATAAACGTAGCTTTGGCTGCAAGTATTTGTTTGTTCTTGATCTTCTTGTTTCTGGTGTTAAGAGGTAGTGTCGGAGGCCTGTGTTCGAAACAATCTCCCATCAGTTTGGTGCCAGAGCCCGGTTTCTGTTTGGTGCCAGAGCCTGGTTTCTATAGAAAATATGGCAATTTCAAACACTCCACCAAGAGTCGATCAAAGAGCTAGTTCACTAAACAAGGTAATAAAATGCATACCACAACACATATTACATTAGATGGAGCCATAATACTTCCACGACTTAGAAACAACCATAGGTTTTTAGCCTAGTTCACAAGCACAATACTACTAAGTTCCCAATATCCAGAAGACTTGGGTCGATCATAGGATAGATAACAAGTAGATTAGACGGTTAAAACACGACTCATACACACAGCACATTACTTGTTCTCGGGCTTTTCTCATGATTAGAAGAGCTAGAGGCCTCTGAGGCTGGAAGCGATCAGCCTCCTAAACTCCTTAGCCTCTTCAGTATCCCCATCTGGGCAGTCAAGAGTCATGTGACAACCATCCTTGCCACAGTTACCGCAAGTCATCAGATAAGCAAAATCTTTCTCTCCACTCCAAGCGATGTAAGAACCCCATGCATATCCCTTAGGTAAAGTTTCTGGACGATATGGTGGTGGTAAGCCTGACCTTACTACTTCCCCACGAGCCTCCTCCCCTGCACCCAGCCAAAAAAAAAAGAAACAAAAAAGAGTTAAAAGACATGGAAAAGTCATGTCAATGACATGGATGTTTAATGAGACGATAATGACTCAAGGAGGAGCAAATCAGAAACATCAGAGTTAACGACAGCATGATCCTAATTAAGCAAAGTAGTGGTGTTGGGATCATTGAAGTCACAAATTTAATACACATGTATGATACATAGCACATAACTCTGAATGATTATACAGCAAAACGAGGAAAACTTGATCAGTATCATATTCTATTGACTATTCTCTGTTGTTCAATTCATTCATTAATTCAGATGCAATGCTGAGCACTATTGTATTGTACTAATTCCTCATAGAAAGCATATATATAAACACAAAAGCCTAATCAACTTGCAGATAATAATTGGATGAGGAACATGGTCAGTTAAAATTGCCAGCATGAAAAATAAATAAATTAAATCAGGAGCATACATACTTGCCAATATGGCCTTAATCGTCATCTCGTCCTGTTCTTCTGAAGTGAGCAATAGATGTTCGCGAAACACATGAATTCACCACAGCTGAGTCTCAGTTCTCATCGACAATTAACATTTTCGCAACTGAGTTATATGGCTTAATTTGGCTTTGATCAAACATGACTACATAGAGGTTGTAGTCTTTGGTATATGTCTAGTGTCACAGTGTGTTCAAACATGTATGTTTTGCCATTTGAGGCTACCAAAAATATGGCAATATCAAACACTCCACCTAGAGTTGACAAAATATGAATCAGTAAACAAGGTGATACAAATGCATGCCACAACACATTAGATTAGATGGAGCCAGAATACTATTACAAGCTAAAGAACCATAGGTTTTTGGCCTAGTAAGTCCACATGCACACTGTAACTACGTTCCCAATATCTTAGGTAGATCATAGGATTGTTAACATCATATATTCATATAGGGAAATAAGTAAAGTAGACGGCTAAACACAAGTCAGTACACAATGCATTACTTGGTCTTGGGCTTTGTCTCATCCGCAAAGATCGAGATGTTGCTTCATGAACTCTGCGGCCTCTGGAGTACCCTTCTTCGGGCAGTCCTCATTCATGTGAGCTGCGCCCACGCCACAATAGGTGCAAAACATCTTATAAACAAAACTTTTAATTCCACTCCCAGGGGCGTAATAACCCCATGCATATCCCTCTGGTAAAGTTTCTGGAAGCTTCTCTTTTAACCCCGTACAAGGATAAAGATCTTTCTCCTTCATAGCTTTGCACCCCAGTGGTATTGAATGAAAGACATAGAAAAGTCAGGATAACGAAATGTATGTCTTATGATAGACACTCAATGAGAAGCAAATCAATTGAAATGAATTCAATCAGAAACATCAGAGTTAGATCGGCGGCATGATCCTAATTGATCCTAATCAAACTAGTGGTGTTGGTGATCAATGAATCTTAATACACAAATATGATACTGATCACATAATTACACCCTAACTCTGAATAATAATCATACAGTAAAATGAGCAAACTTGATCAATGTCATTAATTTTTTTTTAATGTTCTCTGTTCTTCAATTCATTCATTAATTCAAACAAATAAAACACTATTTGTATTGTACTGATTCCTCGTAATTAACAAGCAATCAAAACAAAAACAAAAACAAAAAAAAACATGCAGCATAGCTTTGATTAAGCCCATCACACTCTTCTTCCTAAATTGGTCTGGCGGGAGATTTCGATCTTCGGGAGTCAAAAATAACTTGGCTAAACGGGATGCTGAACATAGATCGGTGCTGTCCGGCTTCGCCTTCTTGGCTTGGTTCGGGTCCGTCGGTGAGGATGCCAGGACCAGATCCGATGTGGGGTTCGGCCTCTTCGCTGGGGTCAGTCCCGGTGGTGAGAATTCCGGTGACGAGGGTTGGAGCCTCATGGTCGTCATCGCTGGCTTCGATTAGGGTTTGGCGTCTCCTTCAATTCGGTTGCTATTTCGATCCCACATGAGCAAGGCCTCGATCTTATCTATATAAAGACGCGGTTATGGCGTGTCATCATTAAACTTGGGCTTTCAGCTTAAAATCGAATCTGGGCTTTGGGCCTATGTTCATTTCCATCTTTCTCAATTCTCGTACCCTACTTAAAAATACGAAATTACAATTATACATTTATACTCTAAAGTAAATATTACCAAGTATTTTGTGTATACGGGAGCCATTCTCGTGAGAATCCATAAGTTTAGGACTTTTCGTTCTTAAAGGTCCTCATTAAAAGAGCTCTCCTTCATTAATGTCAAATATTACCATATATTGTCTAATAATTAGATCATTATTACAGGATTTGGTAGTAGTAACAAGGAATTATGGAAATTTTGGGGAAGCTTCATATATTAGGGACTCATATCCGACTTGGAGAGGTCAGGGCTGAAAGTGACGATGTTAGCCTAATATTGGTGGTGAGGCTAAAGAGGTTATTGAGCTGTGACACGCTTAAAATATGAGAAACTCACTCACCATGTATGCTCATTTGAAAAGTCTTGCTTATTGCTAAATGTGAGATTTCTGATATTAGACTATGTAACCCGTCATATTATTATGAGTAACAAACGTGCTATATATGATGAGCGGATGATATCACACGATAACTATTTGAGTTGTTTTCAGTCGAACGACATGCAGTATATTGAACTCACTCACACGCTTTGTCCAGTTCGAGCAATCACACTGTGGCAATCCTCTCAAATTCATTTTGAAA
>NC_020497.1:20417733-20421490 GCF_000184155.1 Fragaria vesca subsp. vesca | reverse complement strand
TAATACTCTCTCTCTCTCTCTCTCTCTCTCTCTCTCTCTCTCTGTGTTACGCCTCCATTAATTCTGCTTCGTTTCGTTTGGTTTTTGTCTACTAAATTAGTCGTCGATTCATTTATTTCGTTTCACTGGTCTTCGTAACCACTAGCCCTAGATCTTTGCTTTCGATTTTTTTTTGGTTTGGGGTTGGGTTATGGCGATGGGTACAAAGGTTAGGGTTTCAGTTTTGGTTTCATATTTCAGGATCTAGAAGTTTTGATTAGATTTGGTAAAAATTTGATTGCGATTCCTGTGCGAATCGTTATATTTGGTAAGTTTTGTTGAAAGATTAAAGCAAAACTAGTTTGATTTTACTGTGCTAGCAGTTTTTATGCAATTTAGGTATGGTTGAGCATATCATTATTAGTTGAATAATTTTGTTTCCAAATTTGGATTGGTAAATCATGGTTAGCGAATGAGTTTGACTGTAGCTGCATTAATTGACTGTGATGTATGACTTACAGGACTGTAAAGGTTGAGGTGTACAATACAGCTGTGAAGGATGGGTGTCGGGAAGGTATACAAGGTCAGTCCTTATTCCTTATTTCTTTATTCCTTCTGTACCCCATTTTTTCTCGTTCCGATTTCTTCACAATCCCATTCAAGATTAAGATTAGTAAACACCCCAAAAGCTTAGAATTTTTATCAATAACAGTTTTGAATGAGACAAAAAAAATATATATATATAAGTCCAAGATTAGTCTCCCGCCGAAAAGTCCATGACGAGAGGCTACAGAGAAAAGTTTAGCTGTATCAAAAAAAAAAAAAAAAAAAAATAGAAGAAAAGTTTAGCATATTTCTATCTACGTACAGGGAGGAAATCACCTGCACCAAAACCTGTGCCATTAATAAGTGTCTGACACGTGGAATTCCTTAACAGAGCTCTAACTCTGTTAAATATTGATTATATTTAATTCTTTACTGAAAGAAAAGTAAAAATTCCAGTTTAAGTTTGCAAAAAAAAAAAACCCAGCTCCTCCGCCGTTTCTTCTTCCTTCTGCCTTCTTCAATCAAGAAATCGAATCAGGTCAGATACGATCAGATCAAAGACAAACAAACCTTGATCCTTCTCTCGACCCATTTACTAGCAACGAGGATCCCGCTGTATCTCGGCGTTGGACTAGCGAAGCTTCATCTCGGGCGAATGCTTTCGTGCTTGGTGTGGAATTCTGTGTTTGGTGATGATTAGCAAACAAAATTGATGAGTAAAAGCATTAAAATTGCAGTCAATAGATTTGGGGTTGAAAGAGGACGAATTCGATGGAAATTTTGGGTGAGCTAAAATTGACTTGTGGGTGAGCTGGTTGTGATCCAAGGGTGTGAACTAATTGACTATGTGGTGTTTGAAAAGAGGTAAAGAAAGATAGAGAGGCGGTCGATGCTTCATTTGAGAATTCAAGCCTCATCCTTAAGAATACAGCAAGTGCTAGAAAATCTGGAAATAGCCACCAAGTATTGTCGTCTCCTTGGATCGTATGTATAATTTCCCACTTGCCATGACTATGTTTTACTTGATCATCTGGAAAGAGAACTTGTCTGCTTAACCTTGGATTCCATCTCAGATCTGGAGAAGAAAGAAGAAAAGACGATTGAGACCGGGAGATATTTTGTTATTTTCCTTTTACTAAATCTTAAAAATTAAAAGTAAACTCTAACACAGTTAGAGTTCTGTTGAATTTTGTTTAACGGATTTCCACGTGTCCGCTTCTTATTGATGGTACAGCATTGGGAAATCCGGGACATATGAAATAGCTGAGAGAAAAGTCCATGACGAGAGAAACGTTTAGAATATAAAATATCTATGTACAGTTTTGAATGAGTCAAAACATTATGTTCAATAACGTTGAAAAATCTTGTAGTTGAAATATGTTACCAGCTGACGACTGGGTGGAGAATTTGCGCGCCTAAGTCTTTTCTATTCCATTATAAATAGTGCAGAGCAGAATTGAGTTCTTCATCAACTTACTCGTACACAAAGTTTTCTCCTGCATTACTGAATTATGTCTCCCCTAGTTTTAGCATCTCAAGTTCACGAGCCAGAGACTGGTGCTGATGTCAAGCTACCTCCAGCTTATTATGAGTATGCTCCATGCATTTGGAATGATCATTTTCTCTCTTATTCTACCACGGTAGGATTTTATATTTTCCGTTGATAAATACTTATATTTTAACTATAAAGCTTCAGACGTTGGGCATAATTTGATTTTATTGAAATGCATCATTGCAGTACCATGTAAGCTATATGTATATTTCTGTTCTTTTGATCCCCTAACATGCATGGCGAAAAATATATATATATATATATATATTTATCTCTAGGAACGTCCACACACACCATGTATATATAAATTTTACGTACAACCCTTAAAATACTAAATCATACGGTATTTCTGATCTTCAATTTGCATGTGTAGGAAGTTGACATTAAACTGGAGCAACACGTTCGAGAATTGAAAGAAAAGGTGAAGAGAATTCTAATGGATCTCGCTAATGTATCTGGTTCACAACAAATAGACTTGGTTAATGACCTTCAACGTTTAGGCGTGGCCTATCATTTTGAAAATGAGATTGATGAGATTTTGAAACAAATTCACCACAACTACTCTTGTGGTACTGATGATGATGACCTTTACACTACTGCTCTGCGTTTTCGATTGCTTAGGCAACATGGTTATAACATTTCATGTGGTAAGTTGCATGCCAATTTATGTGTCAATTATGATCACCTTGCTTTCAAATTATTAAATTAAGAAGAAGAAAAATACGTTATGAACTTCGAATGCTATTGTCTTCGTCGTGATTTTGTAAACTCTTTCAATTTCTAATTTTCTATACTTATAACAAACAAGACATGAAATTCTTGTATCACTATGTCTCTATCTGTTTATATATCGATAATATAATATATAGATGCTCGTCTAAAGAATTTCCTACTGATGCAGATATATTCAACAAGTTCAAGGATGGAAATCATCAGACATTTAAGAAATCTCTTCAGAGTGATGTATCAGGACTATTAAGCTTGTACGAAGCCACCCATCTTAGGGTACACGGAGAAGAGATATTCGAAGAGGCACTAGCCTTCACCACCACTCATCTTGAGTCGATCAAACACAGTTTAAGCCCTCCACTTTCGAATCTAGTATCCCATTCCTTGAATCAGCCACTTCGAACAGGCGTGGCGAGGGTGGAAGCAAGACATTACTTGTCGATCTACCAAGACTGTGATTCACATAACGAGACTCTCCTAACTCTTGCAAAGTTGGACTTCAACTCAGTGCAGCAACTCCATCAGAAGGAGCTATGTGAAATAACAAGGTTAACTATCAAACTACGTGAATATCTATCAAAATGGAATAAATCCTCTTGTATGTTTATGTTCACCTAGTCACTAACTAACCAAGAAAGAAAAACAGTGTTGATTTCACTTGCTAAAAAAACACTCTAGGGTTTATAGTTCTACCAATTAAATTGTTTTGTATTTGATCGTAGGTGGTGGAAGAACTTGGACGTGAAAAACAAGCTACCATTTGTAAGAGACAGAATTACCGAAGTTTACTTCATCTGGGTTTTGTCAGTGTACTTCGAACCACAATTTTCCTTTGCTAGGAGGACATCCTGCAAAGTCACTGCAATATTATCTATTATCGATGACATTTATGATACCCAGGGCACACTCGAAGAACTAGAGCTCTTCACTGAAGCTATTCAGAGGTAATTC
>NC_020497.1:20416252-20417713 GCF_000184155.1 Fragaria vesca subsp. vesca | reverse complement strand
ACGCATGGAAGGACATAAACGAATCGTTCTTCCTTCCTAATGCTCTTCCGAGGCCGCTACTAACTCGAGTTCTTAACTTTGCTTGTGCCATGGATGTTGCATACAAGTATGAAGATAGTTACACTACTCATCATTCGAGTATACTCAAGGATTTTATAATTCCTACTCTTGTAGAATCCGTTCCTTTATAAGTTTTCAAATCCTGCAGTTTCTTTTATATGATCTTATGGCTGGCCGCTCTTAGTCTATGAAAACTGGATTATATCGAGCTTCTGATTCTATTTTACTTCTTCAAACACCCGACTGTTGGGTAATGTACTGCCATCAATATACTTTCTATTTAAATATGCAGCCCTCTCTATATTAATTACTGCTTGTTCGAAAAAATTGATCAGTAGCATTGCTGATTAAGAGTAATCTGCAGCCCTCTCTTTATTAATTAGTGCTTGTTCGAAAAAAATCTTTGTTGATCCGTTGCATTGCTGATCAAGAGAAATCTGTAGCCCTCTCATGTACTATGTAGCAGAGCTAGAATGAAAATGTCACTAGGCCTAATTGTAACACACGAAAAACTTGCTCGACAGTGCGAAAAAATTTGGTTAATTAAGAAGTAAATAAATATCTTATTCTAGCTTGAAAGCATCAAACAAAAACAAAACAGCCAACATTAGATGGTTAAACACAAGTCAGTATACAATGCATTACTTGGTCTTGGGCGCAAAGATGTTGGGGAGATGTAGCTTCATGAACTCTGCAGCCTCTGGAGTATCATTGTTCGGGCAGTCTTCATTCATGTGAGCTGCACCCGCGCCACAACAGGTGCAAAACATCTTATAAACAAAACTTTTAATTTCACTCCCAGGGGCGATATAGCCCCATGCACATTCCTCTGGTAAAGTTTCTGGAAGCCTCTGTTTTAACCCTATACAAGGATAAGGATCTTTCTCCTTCATAGCTTAATTTGAAATGTCCGGATAATGAAATGTATGTCTTTTGATACCTGAGAAGAAATCAAAAAACAAAATAAACGGCATACCTTTGATTAAACCCATCACACTCTTCTTCCTAAATTCGGCCTCTTCCCCGGGGTCAGTCCCGGTGGTGAGGGTTGGAGCCTCATGCTCGTCATCGATTAGGGTTTGGCGTCTCCTTCCTCTCGGTTGCTAATGCTATTTCTGATATTAGCCTATGTGACAGTGAGGTTATGAGTAACAAACTCCTATATATGATGAGCGGATGATATGAGTCGTTTTCTGCCGAACGACATGCAGTATATTGAACTCACTCACACGCTTCGTCCAGTCCGAGCAATCACACTGCGGCACAGCCCTCTCAAATTCATTTTGAAAATTTTTAACTTTCAAAAATGAAAAAAAGCTTAACTAGGCGGGAGAAACCCACAAAAACCGAAAACCTCTCTCTATTTTCTCATCCACCGTTTTTCAAATCTCTCTCTCTCTC
>NC_020497.1:20395144-20416232 GCF_000184155.1 Fragaria vesca subsp. vesca | reverse complement strand
TCTCTCTCTCTCTCTCTCTCTCTCTCTCTCTCTCTCTCTCTCATTTCACTTCCAGCTTTACTTGGCTTCTCTCTCAATCTCTCTGAAATTGATAGCAATTCCATTTATGCTCAGATCGGAGCTCAAGGTACTGTTACGCCTCCATTAATTCTGCTTCGTTTCGTTTGGTTTTCGTCTACTAAATTAGTCGCCGATTCATTTATTTCGCTTCACTGGTCTTCGTAACCACTAACCCTAGGTCTTTGCTTTCGAATTTTTTTGGTTTGGGGTTGGGTTATGGCGACGGGTACGAAGGTTAGGGTTTCGGTTTCTTATTTCAGGATCTAGAAGTTTTGATTAGATTTGGTAAATATTTGATTGCGATTCCTGTGCGAATCGTTATATTTGGTAAATTTTGTTGGAAGATTAAAGCAAAACTAGTTTGATTTTACTGTGCTAGCAGTGTTTATGCAATTTAGGTATGGTTGAGTTTGCATATCATTATTAGTTGAGTAATTTTGTTTCCAAATTTCGATTGGTAAATCATGGTTAGTGAATGAGTTTGATTGTAGTTGCATTAATTGACTGTGATGTATGACTTACAGGACTGTAAGGTGTACATACAGCTGTGAAGGATGGGTGTCGAGAATTATCATGTAATTGAGCTTGTAGGTGAAGGTTCCTTCGGGAAGGTATACAAGGGAAGACGCAAGTTCACAGGCCAGGTACATATGTTCTGCATTTCTGAAAACTTAATTTTGTTTAGTTTTGGTCTTTTTTCTCTGATTACATGTTTTTGTGGCTGTTTTTCAGACTGTTGCGATGAAATTCATTATGAAACATGGGAAAAGTGACAAGGATATCCACAATTTAAGACAAGAAATTGAGGTACTAGGCTCATGTTTTCTCAAATCTAATATGTACATCTTCCTTGATTCGGTTAATGCTCATTTCTGTTTTGTTTTGTTTTAATTGTTGTCTGTTGTATGATGTAATCTGCTGTTAAATCTGCAGATTCTAAGGAAGCTGAAGCATGAAAATATCATTGAAATGCTTGATTCCTTTGAAAGCCCACAAGAGTTTTGTGTTGTCACAGAGTTTGCACAAGTATTGATTTCTTCCTTATCTAAAGTACCTATTTTGACTGTATTTGTTTATCTAGACTAGCATGTTATTGTGGAAAGTAGGAAACTCTGCAGATGTTTAAATATCAAGGACTTTCTTTGATATGCAGGGTGAACTATTTGAAATTCTTGAGGATGATAAGCACCTTCCAGAAGAACAAGTTCAAGCAATTGCTAAGCAATTGGTACTTTCTTGTCACCTGTTTATGTCCCATCTCTAACTGTCATACCATTCCGGTTAGGATTTGATAACTTTCTGTTTACCAAATATTGTAGGTGAGAGCATTGCATTATCTCCATTCAAACCGCATCATCCACCGTGACATGAAACCACAAAACATTCTCATTGGTGCTGGTTCTATTGTTAAGGTTAATATGTGTACTATTAGTATTCTTATAAGTCTGGGTGTCTATTTACCAGTATCACTTAACTTGTGAATTCTATTATTGTTACAGCTTTGTGACTTTGGGTTTGCACGAGCAATGTCCACAAATACTGTTGTTTTGCGATCCATAAAAGGTCAGAATGATTCCGGATCAACTGTTAGATATCGGAGAATCTATTTTACTTTGTTTAATGATGCAGTTAAGTTTACATTTTTCTTTAGGTACTCCCCTGTACATGGCTCCTGAACTAGTGCGGGAACAACCTTACAACCACACTGCAGATTTATGGTCTCTCGGAGTTATATTGTATGTTGCATCCCTTCACTTAAACTCTCTGGCCAAAATTTCCTTCAATTTTTATTCAACTGGCTATGTGTTAAATTTTTGATCAACGTTGCCTGTAATGGATTCTTGTATTTCTGTAACTTTTAGAACAGTTTCTAATCAATCTGTTTCTTCACTCTGTTTGTTTTTACCTTATTCTTGCTTAGTCTATTTGCTCTTCAACATATTCTAACTTGGCTCAAGAGGATTTCTAATTTAATCTGTTCCTTCACATTGTTTGTTTTTGTTACTTTATTGCTATTTAGTCTAGCTGTTCTTCAATGTTTCATTATGGAATATAATACAATATCCAAATGAATTGTAAAACTATTGTGATTCCAAGTTCCACAGCCTCTATTTTTTTTCTTTTTCTTTTTCTGCCTTATACTTTCTTCTTTTCCTCCTTACTTTTTAAGACCTTTATTTTGTGCGCATACAGATATGAATTATTTGTTGGCCAGCCTCCATTCTATACAAATTCAGTATATGCACTAGTTCGGCATATAGTGAAGGTACATGTAATCAAATTTATATGTGTTTGTGCTGTGTACATGATTAAAAGGTGTATTGTAATATTACTTTTGAACATTTTCAGGATCCTGTCAAATACCCTGACAACATGAGTTCAAGTTTTAAAAACTTTCTGAAGGGGTTGCTCAATAAGGTCGTTATATAATTTCAAATATATAACTTTTTCAGTTGAATAGTTTTATTAATTTTGCCAATCTTAAATGCTGCTGGTCTTTTGTTCTTGGAAAACAGGTGCCTCAAAATCGTTTGACTTGGCCAGCTCTTTTGGAACACCCATTTGTTAAGGAGACAGCTGAAGAACTGGAAGCTAGGGTAATGATATCTCGGTTTTTCTATATTTTTGAGAAGAGAAATGTGGAAATGATTGAAACAGCTTTGTTGATGAAACTTAAGTGATGTTTAATTATAAAATGAAAGCAGTACTTATCCTCATATTTTTGTTAACAATGAGTTCAATCGTCAGTTCAAGACTATGGAATACCTTTTGTCTTGTATTACATAGATATCCTTGTACATGCCTAGTTGTAGAAACACAGAACTAATGAAACTTTTGAACCTATTCCAGGAAATGCGGTCTGCTACTGCTGCAGAAAGGGGGTGCGTTGCAGCATGGAGGGGTGAGGGAAACAAAATCCAAACACCAGGTGGCTTGGCCGTTTCTAGTCCTGGTAAAGCGTTTTTCTGTTCTTCATGTTTTTTTTTTTTTTTGTACTGTTGTTTTTCTTTTAATGGTCATTAACTACTTACCATGTAGTAGGTATAGTCACATCTACAGCTTCTTCAGAGGACAACAGTGGAATAAGTTTTCAGGATGATGCTCAATCAAATATTCCAGACTCCAAAGCAGTCAATTCTTCTCCTAATGAGGAGTTTCCTGGGTTTGCAAATCCTGATGAAGTTAAACAGTCAGGTAACAAGGAGAAATCTGATTAATTTGTTTAGTTCTGGTAATTTATATGACCAGATCTATATTATGTTTCATAAGTGTCTGCCCCTCCTCCAGCCCCAAGTTATCATTGTCTGGGTTTCTTAGAGTTATTTTGACACCAGATTGAAATATCAATGAAACAAACTTAACTAAAGACATAACTCTCGCTCTACATAAACTTACATGATGTAGCAATCACATGTGACTTAAATGATGGTTTGCTTCAGGTTGTCAAATTCTCGACAGACTGGAAAATAACTCGCGTACGGTTAAAGGTGCACTAATAATTGGTCAAGATAATGAAGCATTAGCACATGTTTTGCTACCCATAAAACGATGCTCGCAAGGATCCCAAAATTCCAGCAGGTGAAGTTGATTTGCACGACTCCTTTGAATATAGCCTACTCTCTAGTTCGGTTCTTTAATACGTCATTGTTTGTTGAACACACAGGGATCAAGATATTCTTACTTCAAATCAATCCTTAAGAATCCTTTCAAACTTAGTTGCAGTTGGTGCCATCACTTCCAGTGGGCTGCTTGATGAAATCATACATGAAATTCTTGTTTATACCACCTTCATTGTGAGCATCAAATCTTCTGAACTGAATGAGTTAAGAGCAAAGGTATGAGTGATTCTTCTAGAACTCTTTTTTTTTTTTCCAGTCACTTTGGGCCTTTATATCTGATGTTGACATGCATTTCTGTAGCCACAAATGCTTGGAATTTGGTGTTTTATGGGCTTGGTTAGCTGTCAATAAATTACCTAGCTCTTTTGCTCATTTCAAATTGTAGTTTTGTCAGGCTCTTACAATCCTTGTATCTGCACATTGCATGTCTCAGTATTCATTAAAGTTCCCTATAAAAGAAACTTAGCATACCACACTTATACATGCCCAAATGAGTGCATTTGTTTTTTGACTAATAATATTGTTGTTTCCATCCCCATGATCTACTGCAACTTCTGAGAGTTCATTTGTAGAAGTGTTGAAATAAATTAATGTCTTAAACAGTGTCAAATTGATGGACAAATGAAAACTTATTACCTTCTCCATCCCCAAACACACCTCTTTTATTTATACTAATGTATATTTTTTTGGCATATATCTGTTGTTTTCATGTCTGTCCTATTTACCGACTCTTATGATTTTTATACAAGTTATGCAACTTTTGAGCTTTAATATCATAAATGAACAAACTAACAAGCAAATATAGCTGTCACACCCTCTCTTGCTATCTGATGATAGAGGATAAGAACATTTTGCTGACTTACTTTTGCAGAGTTTCTCAATAATCAAAGTTTTGGTAGACAATGTTGGACATGACATTGGAAGCTCATATTTCAGGCACTGGGTTGCTTTAGCTGAGATTTTTTCACAGGTTTGATTCTATCGTGGTGCATGTTACTTTATGGCAACAAGGGTCCTACTTCTGGTTCTCATCTCTTTGAATGTGTAGGTTGTTGGTTGCAGTGAAGATGCATCTGGAAGAGTTATGCTTGAATCCATAGCTTGCATTACTGCCATGTTAACAAGAGTTAATGAGGGCCTTAAAGTGTTATTCTCAACTCCAGCTCGCCAGGAGGTTTGTGGTCCTAATGAAGCAGTGAAACAGATTTTGGATCATGCTAAAACATCTGGTTTAGCGGATCAGCTTTGTCTCTGCTTAGCCACTGCTGGTGCAAGTCTTATTTCAGGTTCTTCAAATATGTTGCGCTCAGCGTGTGAAGCATGCAGGGCTATTTGGTTATTGGTAGATGCATCAGAGTTTTTTTCTACAAAAGGAAATGTCGTTTCCTTTCCGCTGAACACTATGGCTAGTCCAGCAAGGGATCAAGATCGGGGAGGTTCTGTGATTTTGATAGAATCAGCAAAACTTGTAGCTGTAGTTACTAGAGCATTAGTTAGATCTAAACCAGTTCAGGTTGCCATCCATTATTGCCTTCATCAACGTCTTGAGGCTTCACTCTATGCTGGTATTCAGGTGTTTCCCTATCCTAATTGTCCACATGTAGACAATGGTTTTTGAATCTACAAAATAATATGAAAGCTTTTTCTCATGAGAATATACCAAATATTTCTAATTATATATTGGGTTTTGTCTGCTTGGATCTTTTAACATGACTGATACTGCAATTTCCTTTCCTGTTTCAGCTCTTGTTGAGGTGCTGCTTGCAGAGTGGAATTGTTCCTGGCATTCTCTGTGGCCTGCCTAGTTCCTTACCTGTAACTACTGTTGTCAGTGGTGGAGGTGATAGGACCATTATTTCAGAGATATTCTCTTTGTTGTCTTTATGCATTTCATCTCAAAATAAAGATCCACAAGCAATTGAGACAACCAACTTGAAGAGCAAAATAAGCGATCCCAATACATTGGTCATGCATTCCTGCCTCATCCTTGCATCAGTGGCACAATGTTTAAAGGCGACTGGAAGAAATTCTGCATTGTTTATGCTTACTACATCCTCGAAGAATCAGCTTTCTCGACTTTCTGTCCTTGCTCATCACTTTTCTTCTGGTGAGAGCACAAATACTTCCTCTCGAGCTCACAGTGCATCAGCCATGTTGGCACTGGCATCTATTTTGTCCCTTGAATCTGGAGCTTCTGTTGGTTCCTCTGTCTTTGAAGTAGCTGTGCCTTTGATTCCTCAAACCACCACACTTTGTGAATACCTCAAACTTCCATCAAACAGTGAGATTGTCTCAGGTCCTAATGGCACCAATGGTGTTCTCTCAAATTGGCATGGCCTTAGGGATGGATGTGTTGGCCTTCTGGAGGCGAGATTGAGGTGGGGAGGACCTTCAGCTGTCCAACAAATGTGTGCAAGCAATATCCCTCTGCTTCTAATCAATTTGTTAGCCAAAAACCAACAATATTCTTCTCCTGAAGAAGAATCCAGTGCAAGTGATCAAGTTGGGCTTTCCCCTATAGGAGTTGTGTGGACAGTATCATCTATTTGTCAGTGCCTTTCAGGTGGAGCTTTAACCTTTCGTCAGATTCTGCTTAGAAGTGATCATATCAAACTCTTCTCTGACTTGATATCCGATACGCATCTCAAACTTGTAAAGTCCTGGGCTGGGCCTGGTGGAGGAATGGATGGCGTAAGAGATATAACAAACGCAATAATTGACCTCTTGGCATTTCCTTTTGTGGCTGTTCAGAATGCTCCAGGATTGCCAGCTGCAACTGCCTCAGTTAATAGTGGGATCCTTCTAAATATGGGGTCACCAGGTGTTAAAGTCGGCATGGAAGACAGAGACATGGTGAAAGTGATTGAGGAGGACCTGGGAAAGTATATCAAGATCCTCTTGGAGGTATGATCCTTTTCATTTATTTTTCCTCCACAGTGCAAAGGAATGGGTTTTGTTTCATATGTAGTTTCTTTTTCAGAATGGTGTTCGTTTGGCCCTTCATATTCTTTGTTTAAATGAATCACTACTAGGGAAACTGACAGCATGCACATTATTAAATGAGATATGCAGAATGAGTTAAAATGCTGAATCTGGTGTCATCCTGGTACTCAAGGACCTATGTGTTTCTCTTACTATTACTTCTGAATTTTTCAGGTAGGAGTGCCTGGTATCATTCTTTGGTGTCTAGAACATTTGGAGTTAAAAGATTTGGGAAGACCTGTGGCCTTTCTGGCTAAGATGATAGCTCAGCGACCATTGGCAGTTCAACTTGTGGGTAAAGGCTTGTTGGATCCTACTAAGATGAGAAGATTGCTGGATCGTTCAAGCCCAAAAGAAGTCATTCTGGATGGTCTGATGATTGTTTCTGATTTGGCTCGCATGGACAAGGTTAGATTTGGTTTACTTTCAGATCAATATCCCTTTCCTTGTCTATTAAACTTGTGATAAAATTTGGGGCATGCATTAGGGATATATAACCCCTAATTTCTTCTGATCATTTATCTTCGTTTTATAAATCTCACTATCTCAACATAGGAATATTCATGACCTTTCTTTTTATCTTTTATCTTTTGGTGCCTAGGGATTCTATGAATACATTAACCGGGCTTCTCTGCTGGAGTTCTTCAAGGGATTTCTTGTTCATGAAGATCCTAGTGTGCGTTCGAAGGCTTGCAGTGCTCTAGGCAACATGTGCCGGCACAGCTCCTATTTTTACAGTTCCCTTGTAAGTAAACTAAAGTTCTTTGGAATATGTTGGCTCCTCTTTGGGGAACAATGGGTTGCCATAAAGTTCTTGTGGATGCTCAAACACTATTATCTGGATATCTGAAGCTTATCTTACTTCTCATCTACAAGCACACATAATAATTTCTATTTAATCTTGTAACTGGATATGATGATGTTCCAGGCAAGGAATCAAATCATTGGCCTCCTTATTGATCGATGCTCTGACCCAGACAAACGTACACGGAAATTTGCTTGTTTTGCTGTAAGTTCTGTTGCCCTGCAATAAAAATCTATTTTCCATTGTAGCCAACTGTTGCAATAGATAATTATAAGGGATAAATTCACTACATCGCAATAGTCATAATATTTCACGATCAGAATGTAGAGACTAATTAATTAAACCTTGTAACTATGTGGCTAGGATTCTTCATTCTAACACACGCTCTCTCTTCTCTGTGCAGATTGGAAATGCCGCTTACCATAACGATATGTTGTACGAAGAGCTGCGGCGATCTATCCCCAAGCTTGCCAATTTGTTGCTTTCATCTGAGGAAGACAAGACAAAAGCAAATGCAGCAGGTGCACTAAGCAATCTTATCCGCAACTCCAACAAGCTTTGCGAAGACATTGTATCCAAAGGAGCCATGCAGGTTGGTGGTCATTCTGCTTTTGTTACCCATCTGAAATAATCTTACACAGCTTTCTTGTGCATCCCGATTTCCCCTTCCTACCTTAGCTTGAAATATATCAGGAAATGACTCTAATATGACTGAACCTAACCGGTGAATGTCGCAGTCTTTGCTGAAGTTGGTGGCAGAGTGTTCAGAGCTAGCTCTGAATCCAAGTAGGAGAGATTCGGCGCATGAGTCACCTCTCAAAATAGCTCTGTTTTCATTGGCAAAGATGTGCTCACATCCGCCGTGCAGAGACTTCCTCCGTTCATCTGACTTGTTCCCTGTGATCGGACGGCTGCGGCAATCCCCAGAATCAACAATTGCCAACTACGCATCTGCCATTATCAACAAAGTTGCCTGATCTCCTCAACCAAGTTTTGCATCAGCAACTGCCACTAAATAGGGCATTCATCATGGGGTAAGCACACTGCTTGCTGCAATAGTATTCATATATGTACGTATGTAATATGTATATGGATGATCTGTATTGTTTTCTTTTTCCTTTAGTTGTTCCAACTATAAATGAGCACACATCCCTTTCCTTCATCATTACGGTAGGAAGTGGGGAACCTGGATTGTGATTGGGCCTGTGGGTCAATAGGTCGGGGTTGGCCTGCTTCTGGGCCCAACCTCATGTTTGCTTACCCTGGAAATAGGTAATAAGTAGGTCCGCCGTCCACGTGTAGTTCCGTACAATTAGGCGGTGGCATTGAATGATACGACGCCGCTTGGCGCTATGCTGTGCACGAGGCTGCCCATGACCACCTATGTGTTTCGGAGCCACTAAAGTTGATTCAAATCCACTTCTAGTTGTGCTTTGAAATTTCTCTGAGGGAGTGGTCCCAAAACTCCGAGTGTGATGTGATTTTTATTCAGAGGGAAACTACGGTACGAGTGTGTTACATGGAGGAAATGCCTAGCGGCGTTAGATCTGGGAAATTAAGAAAAAAATATATGTTGTCAGAAAAGTGGGAACACGTTCCAATGTGTGATAAGCAGCTCTGCTTATCAAAGGCCCTATACAAGACAGCTACTCCGCACTACGCCCGACGAGGACAGGTTTGATTGATTGGTAGATAATAAATTAGATTCTTAATAGGGAAAAGTCATAAAAATAGGAAATTCATTTATGGTTGGAAAAACAAGACAGCAGTGGGACCACAACTGTTGAAACAGGAAGGAGGTAGTGGTAAATAAGTACGAGGTAATACCGTGTTAGGTTTTACGTGACTCAACTGCTATCATACGTCCTTAAATTTTCTATCAAATAAACATATAAACAACAACGAGTTTATCGGAAGTTCGATTTAGTCCCGATCTTCTACTTATATGAAACGGTTTTTAATGTTAGTATGTAACACAATGTTTTGTGATGAAAATATGATGAATTTCAACCATATAGCCATGTTAAACTAAATGTTAATCTAAGCTGGCTGTTTGTCGCTTTTTCCGCTGGTAGCAATTTGCTTTTGTGGTGTTGATTCATGAGAATTTATGTTCTCGGTCGGTCCATTGTGGATGGTCAGGCCAGCCTACCTAGCAAAGGGAATTAAATAGAATGATGTTCAATCTTTACTTATCACATGGTATGTTTGCAACTTAACAAGATGAAGGTCAAGTTAATCAATATAGCTTTGAAAGAAAAAAATCTAGCTCCACTACAAGTGTAGTGCAGGGACATGTGTTCACAACAAATATTGCATTAGAACCCTAAAAAATAAACAAATATTGCATCATGTTATCACGGGCAGGCCTAGTAGGCGATAATAATCTTTCACTTGTACTAGTGCTAGCTAACCCTTTTCATTTTTACGTGTACGATACTTGCATGATGGGATGGGATGGGTTGGGAAGGGCGAGATGACCACGCATCCACCGCTTTACTCTGAAGAAGCCCACGCAACTTTTGAGGGTCACCTTTCGTCCTCTTCAATCACTAAAAAGGGTCTGAAATGTTCCTTACACTATCCAGGAAACCAGCTGTGTTGGTTTGGTAAATAATAAATAATGCATAACTTCTATAATCATATACATCATTCATTTATAAAGAAATTTATAGTCATTATTATTATTAGATTTACATTTAAGGGTTAAAAATAAAACAATTTAACTTAAGAATAATTCTCTCCATCTTTAGATGTAAATCTAACAATGACTGACTAGGTGAACACTATTGTTCAACATTAAATTGGTCACGATGAAATAGATGTAAAAGTAAAAATTTTAGGTAGCACATACCTAAAAAATATTAATTTTTGACAATCATTATTTCATTTTGGTTGAGATGTATGTTTACATAAGATTTACAACAGTTTTTAAAAGACTATGAGAAGACAAGTGAATTTGTTAGATGATCAATTTAAAACATATCGCATTCAATAAGTTATGATCATTTATCTTACTACAAAAAAAGAATGGTGTTGAAAACGAAGTTTTCCGGTAATGTGTTTTGAAAACGAAGTTTTGTTTGGTAAGGGTGTTATGTTTGAAAATGAAGTTGTTGAACCAAATGAAAGGAAGAAAAAGGACGTCTGCCGACTAGACTGTTTAAGCCTTTAAGGCACACGAGTCTCTCTCACACTTCAATTATGCTCTCTCTTTTGGATGTAAGAGGAGTAAAACTCATTTCTTCCACGTGGATGGCTACCATTTGAGGTTCAGACTTCAGACACACAAGTGTCACCCAAACTCACTGGACCAATAGCCACACGAGCTCATGGAACCACTGGAGCGAGTTGCGTAGGGTACCATTTCCAGCAGTCTAGGGTTTTCTCTGTGGAGTCTCAGCAGGACTAGGTAGACTGTGATGTATATATAGTCACTAGAGTCCAACAGAGAGAGAGAGAAGGAAAGTCAGGTAGAGAGAGAAAGAGATAATGGAGAAAGAGAGAGAGAGACAGACAGGGAGGGTTTACTTAAGAATTACTAAAAATAGGAAAGAACGAAATTAAATTAAAAAATAAGAAACAAATAAATTAGAAAGAACTGATATAGATGGAGAGAGAGAGAGAGTGAGTGCCCGAAGCAAAAGCAGAAAACAGCACAAGCTTTGTCTCTGTACTAGAGAGAGAAAAAAGTATATAAAGATAGAGAAGGGAGAAAGAGACAGATACAAAGTAAACATTTTTAGAGAGAGAAAGTTAAGAGGGTTGTTGTTGCAGTTTTATCAGAGAGAGAAAGAGGAAAGCAGAGAGCTTCAGAGAAAAAGAAACCCTAAACCTAGAAGAAGAGGAAGAAGATGAAGAAATGTTTCACTTTTCTGGGCTCTGGTGAACTCTTTCTGTAAGGCTATATCTCAATCTCGATTACCCAACTCGTATTTTGAAATCAAGGTCGAAACTTTTGGTGGGCTCTGGGTTTTGGATTGGTGCTGGAGCACATGTGAGCTTGTACTAAAGGTTGGATCTTTATTGTTGGAGCTGAAATTTGAGTATTTGAAGTGGGGTTTGCTTGAACAATAGGTTTGGTTGTGTTGTTTTTGTTTTGGGTATTTGTGCTTTTTTGTTGGTGGTTTTTCTCTGGAAATTGTCTGGTGGGTGAAAGGCATTTACTTGTAGTGAGCTGGAGGGTAGATGATTGTGGGTTCTCTGCAAAATTGGTGATTTTGTGAGAAAATACTGGATGATGAATGGTTTGATGCAAAGATTAGCACAATTGTAGGAAAGGTGAAGGAAGAAATAGGTTCTGCGGCTTCAATTTTTTGTTTCATTGTTGACCTTTTCGGATCCGAAAAGGAGTTTGGGTAAAACCCCAATAAAAAATTGTAGTTGATTCAATCACCAATCTTTGCACTGGAGCGGTTAGGATTACCTGGGGCAATGTCTTCCTTGAGTAGGGAACTGGTGTTCTTGATTTTACAGTTCTTGGATGAGGAGAAGTTCAAGGAGACGGTTCATAAGTAAGTTTCCAGTTTATAATGATGTTTTTGTTCAGTTGTTGTCTGTTTTGGGAATGAAAAGATTGTGAACACTCTAGTCTCTGTTTTGATTATGTGTCCTTGTATGTAATGTGCATCTTCTGAACTTTTAGGCTAGAGCAAGAGTCTGGTTTTTTCTTCAATATGAAGCATTTTGAGGATCAAGTCCAGGCTGGAGAGTGGGATGAAGTCGAGCGATATTTGGGTGGCTTCACTAAAGTCGAAGACAATCGGTATTCAATGAAGATCTTCTTTGAAATCAGGAAGCAGAAGTATTTGGAAGCTCTTGACAGGTGACATTCAAACCCATTGCTTTTACTATTAGTAAATATGTTAAATTGATGCAAACAAGCTGTACTGAGTCTATGTGAAAAAGGCACTTGAAATGGTAATGGTCTGCTGGTGGTTTTATTTCTTCGTTAAATTAAGAAACAAAGCTCAGTCTTGTTTAGTTGGTTTAGGTTTTAACTTCTTCTGTAGCATCATAGGGTTTGTTATGCAGCATTCTGATGAGTTTGTTTGATTTTCAATTTTCTGCTTTCAGGCAGGATAGGGCGAAGGCTGTTGAAATTCTTGTGAAGGACCTTAAGGTGTTTGCATCTTTTAATGAGGAACTTTTCAAGGAGATCACTCAGTTGCTCACTCTTGACAACTTCAGGTATTGCTTGTTTGCCTTTGCTGGTTCATTGTCAACATGGCAGTCACTTAATAATTGGTCCTCACACAGTTCTATTGTACTATATCATCAGGCAAAATGAGCAGCTTTCCAAGTACGGTGACACAAAATCGGCTCGGAATATAATGCTTATAGAACTTAAAAAGCTCATTGAAGCTAACCCATTATTTCGTGATAAACTTGCGTTTCCGTCCTTCAAAAGTTCACGTTTGAGGACTCTGATAAACCAGAGGTAACTCTCAATCTCCTTTTGAACTTATTTTGTGCATGTTTGTTGTCAACTTGTTATCCTACTCTTTTTACAATCAAGCTTCTGGTGCACAAGATGCCTTGAGTCTTGTAGCAAATTCACCTCTTAATTGATAGGAGAATTGATTGATTATTTATCACTATTTCTGCTTATCAATAAGAGTACTGAGTTACTGAAAGTTTTTCTTCTTTCTCATATAAAATTTTCATAAAAGGGCTGCTCTCTCTAAGTTCATTTCCCTTTTGTTTCAGTCTCAATTGGCAGCACCAACTTTGCAAGAATCCCCGTCCAAATCCTGATATTAAAACACTATTTATGGATCATTCTTGCACTCCAAATGCTAATGGATCTCGTCCCCCTCCCACAAACAATCCCCTAGTTGGACCAATTCCAAAGGCTGGTGCTTTTCCTCCTATCGGTGCCCATGGTGTAAGTTGCATCTGTTCATCTGCATAAGAGTGAAGTACTGTAATTTTTTATGATCTCAAATCAGCCGTTTGTCTCTGTGCAGCCATTTCAGCCTGTTGTCTCCCCCTCTCCTGGTGCTATTGCTGGGTGGATGTCAAACCCTAATCCTTCTATGCCTCATCCTGCTGTTGCAGCAGCTCCTCCTGGTCTTGTGCAGCCTTCTAGTGCAGGTGAAATTTTTATATGTAATAAATGCTATTAGCTAAATTTTCTTTTTCAATGCCTTGAAGGTGGTTTTTTACCATTATGTTTTCTTTGTACAGCTGCTTTCTTGAAGCATCCAAGGACGCCAACAGGTGTTACAGGGATGGATTATCAGTCAGCTGATTCAGAGCACTTGATGAAGCGTATTCGTACTGGCCCAGCTGAAGAGGTATGAAGAGGAAGAATAAATGTTTTGAGTTCAGTTGTCTTGTTTGTTACTAGTATTGGTACAACAAATTTGAGATTCCCTTGCAACCCTCTGATTAAAACTAAGAAAAAATATAATGCCACCATGTTCTTGCAGGTATCCTTTTCTGGTGTGATGCATGGTTCCAATGCATATTCACAAGATGACCTTCCCAAGGCTGTTGTTCGGACCCTTAGTCAAGGATCTAATGTAATGAGCATGGACTTCCATCCACAGCAACAAAATATTCTTCTAGGTTTGTACTTAAAGATGTTATTATGGTCCATTTGTCTTCTGGTTCTTTCTGTATTATTTATTTTATTTTTACAATTTTCAATTATTTGTTTGTAGTTGGGACAAATGTTGGTGACATCAGTCTTTGGGAATTAGGGTCCCGGGAAAGGTTGGTACATAAACCTTTCAAGGTCTGGGATATACAAGCCGCGTCAATGCCACTACAGGTATTACACGTTTTGACTACATATGGGTGCTGATTCTTTTAGTCTAGTCAGTATTGCGTTATGGTCCGTCCATAAACTCGTAACTGAGTCCAGTTTAGGGAAGGGTATAGGATCGAGTCTCAGGGTAGGCGACACATTCGCACTAACTACTCCATAAATTATGATTCTAGAAGAGTGACTGATTATACTCTGAACCAATACTATTTTGTTTTACCAGACCGCTTTGGTGAATGATGCTACAATATCAGTGAATCGTTGTGTTTGGGGGCCAGATGGACTTATGCTTGGTATGTATACTTCTGATCTAATGAAATAAATAACTTGTAGTTGTTACCTTAATTAAGCGTACCTTCTAAACTGTGCAGGTGTTGCATTTTCTAAGCACATCGTTCAGATATATACTTACAATCCAACTGGAGAATTGAGACAACATTTGGAGGTAAGCTAGTACTTAAGATAATTTTCTTCATGGAGGGAAAAGCACTGGTCATTGACAATCTTTCTCATCCTTTAGATTGATGCTCACGTTGGCGGTGTTAATGACATTGCATTTGCTCATCCGAACAAACAAATGTGTATTGTTACTTGCGGAGATGATAAAGTGATTAAGGTAATAGCTGTCAGACTTGATGTTATTTGTACATAGAAGAGATCTGGGCCTGATTCTAAGTATCTCTGTGACAGGTGTGGGATGCTGTAGCCGGACGCAGACAATATACATTTGAAGGCCATGAAGCTCCTGTATATTCAGTGTGCCCTCATTCCAAAGAAAACATACAAGTATGTCTTCTTTAAAAGTGCATCATCATCCTTAATAGTGTAGGATTTCAATATGTTGACTTATAGATATTAGTTGGAGTCTGCCAGCCATTCACATAACAAATGAAGCTGCAACAATCGCCATTATACTTGTATAACCAGCACTTTTTCTTGTATCAGTTCATTTTTTCGACTGCGATTGACGGGAAGATTAAAGCTTGGCTATACGACTGTTTGGGGTCAAGGGTTGACTATGATGCTCCTGGACTTTGGTGCACCATGATGGCTTATAGTGCAGACGGAACCAGGTAAAGCTTGTTCAAATGAAACTGAAGTCCAATAAACTGCTGGATGTTTGTGTATTTCCATACTATTTTTAATGGGTCAGTTAGCCTCTTCATTACCAATAATTTACCAGTGGGAATTTTTTGGAAGTTTCCCATCTTCCTCCTTTTCCATCAATGGTTTCAGTTTTTAATTCTTTTTTAGTCCATGAAGCCATTAATGTATATAAAATTTATTGCTCAAATATATATGTTTCTTAAAGTGGATGCATATTGTATGTGTAGACTCTTCTCATGTGGAACGGGTAAAGACGGTGAATCTCATTTGGTGGAGTGGAATGAGAGCGAAGGGGCCATCAAAAGGACATATTCTGGGTTTAGGAAACGCTCCTCAGAGGTTGTCCAGTTTGACACAACAAGGAACCGGTTCTTAGCCGCTGGTGATGAATTTCAAATAAAGTTCTGGGACATGGACAATACCAATGTGCTGGCAGCTGTTGATGCAGATGGAGGGTTACCTGTGAGTAATGCTTTCCTTTTATACTATGATAATAGCACTAATGTGGAGAGTGCATAAGTCACATAAGTACTTATTGTCTGTTTTGCTTTTTGCAGGCTAGCCCAAGACTCAGATTCAACAAAGAAGGGTCCTTGTTGGCTGTAACAACGACTGACAGTGGTATAAAGATTTTAGCAAATAATGATGGTGTGCGCTTGATAAGGATGTTGGAGAGCAGAGCTATGGAGAAAAACCGAGGCACTTCTGATCCCATCAACACTAAGGTAGTCTGTGTTATATTGTCCTGAGGGCAGTATTTCCAAATTGTAATTTTACATTAGTTATTTCAAATTGTTATATTATCCATTAGTCATTTCACTTATTTGTCAATCAGTATCAATATGATGCATGCCGTGTTTTATGTGCTATACTGACATTAATTGCTTCAAATTTTAATTTCTGTCAGCTAGGCTATACTGACATTAATTGCTTCAAATTTTAATTTCTGTCAGCTAGGTAATTTTATTGCTTACACTTTGTTATATCTCTTCTAGCAGCCTTTGATTGTCAATGCACTAGGCCCCATTGGGAATGTTTCTAACGCAGTTGCTCCAACTCTGGAACGTGCGGATAGAATCCAACCTGCTGCTTCTATCAGTAGTCTGGTAAGTTCTTTTCTTTTTTGGCTTGAAAGTTTTAAATGCTGCCTATGTTCGTGCATTTATATTGGTTTTCGCGGCAGGGTAATATGGAGAACAGCAGGCTTGTTGATGTTAAACCACGGATCCCTGATGATTTAGACAAGATTAAGAGCTGGAAAATTTCGGATATTGCGGATCCTTCTCAAATGAAAGCTTTAAGGTTGCCTGACTCCACAACAGCTGGAAAGGTGTGGATAAATGTATATATAATATATATATATATATCATCTCTCAACAAGTTATTCGTAAATGAAGCCTTTTAATCTTAATACATGAGTTGAAAATCCACCCCTTTATTGTGTTTTGGTGATTGTTGTTTTCCCCTACCAGAACTCACCTTCTAATTAACTATGTTTTGATTTTTGTTTATTTGATTTTTATACCGGATAAAGAACTGCGTTAGTTTTGTTCATTTAGAGGACATACTTTACATCCTTATTTCCAGAATACAACATTGATGCTAACTATTGGAAATTGCAGGTTGTGAGACTAATGTACACCAACAATGGTTTGGCTCTGTTAGCCCTCGCATCCAATGCTGTTCACAAGCTTTGGAAATGGCCACGTAATGACAGGAATAATCCATCAGGGAAGGTCTGGCTTCTGTCCTGTTCGTCCTAAAGTGAATCGCTACCTGTTATTTAGTTTATGTTTCTTATGGATTCCCTACCTTGTGATATTTTCTTCCAGGCTAGTGCATATGTTGTTCCACAGTTGTGGCAGCCTCCGAATGGAATTCTTATGGCTAATGATGTAAATGACAATAAACCAGCTGAGGAATCTACTGCATGCATTGCTTTATCGAAAAATGATTCCTACGTAATGTCTGCATCTGGCGGGAAGGTCTCTTTGTTCAACATGATGACATTTAAGGTATGCCATTACAGCTTCTTTTAGAACCACTACATATATTTGAAGCATGTTTTTGCACTTCATTTATATTTGGTATTCCATATATTCATTCTCATTTCATTAACTTGTTTCCTGAGATAAGCCTGGTTTTTTTTTTTCCAGGTCATGACAACATTTGTATCTCCCCCTCCTGCTGCCACTTTTCTGGCATTCCATCCTCAAGATAATAATATAATCGCTATTGGCATGGAGGACTCTACTATTTTAATATATAATGTTAGGGTTGATGAGGTGAATATCCTTCCATGGCTAGATCTATATTCATTTTGTCTTCGAGCTTTTTCTTATGTCTGGTTATTTGAAAGAAACTAAATGGTAGATGGAATTGACAGGTCAAAACCAAACTGAAGGGTCACCAGAATCGGATAACGGGCCTTGCGTTTTCCCAAACTCTTAACATACTGGTTTCTTCAGGAGCTGATGCCCAGGTTAGTGGCTAGTTAACTGTAGTGGGAACTTCTTCGTTTCTTATGAAAATGAAACGTTTTGCCATTAAGATGAGCTGGTGCTTTAATGAAACGTTTAATCTGATTTCAATGGGGATATTTTACATTCGATTCCATAGACTATAATTTCTTTGATATTTTGATTTACTCTAAATGGCTTGGTTGTAGTTATGTGTGTGGAGCATTGATGGGTGGGAGAAAAAGAAAACAAGGTTTATACAAGCACCAACTGGTAGGCAATCCCCATTGGTTGGAGAAACAAAAGTTCAGTTCCATAATGATCACACACATCTGTTGGTTGCCCATGAAAGTCAAATTGCTGTGTATGACAGCAAGCTTGATTGTTTACGCTCTGTAAGTTATTCACCATACAGTCCTTACTTTTTCATCTTGAATTGCTGAGACTGTAATATTGGTTTGGTGGTGAAACTTAGAAGTTAGACATTAGCTACTTGAAATGAACTTTCTTGCACAGTTGGTTCAATGATATCTGTGCCAAAGTTGATACATCTCATCTCCCTGTTTCAATGAAAACTCGTGTGGCACATTTTTATTTTCACTGTAGCCTTACTCGGTAGTATAACGATTAACAAAAAAACCTTGGGTTTAACTCAGATAAAAAGGTATCTGTCTCGAAATGCTTGAAGTCTTGAGCAATAAAATTTATTTACTTTAATCCATCATCTTTTAGAATAGAAAAATTTGTCCATCTTTACTGTAGTATGACTTTTCTCTCTTCCTTTCCCCTATATGTTGGCAGTGGTCTCCGAAAGATGCACTGGCTGCTCCCATCTCATGTGCAATATATTCGTGTGATGGTTTGTTGGTTTATGCTACTTTTTGTGACGGTGCTGTGGGAGTTTTTGATGCTGATAGCTTAAGACTAAGATGTCGAATAGCGCCTTCTGCTTATATACCATCATTTTCTCTCAGGTGAGCAGAAAATATTGTTCTATTTGTTGAATAGAAACCCTGTTGCTTCTGTCTTTTTCTTGTACTATACTGAATCTAATTTGTACATTTGCAGCAGCAGCAACCCGTCCTATCCTCTGGTTGTAGCAGCTCATCCGTCTGAGCCTAACCAGATTGCAGTAGGCATGACTGATGGGTCAGTGCATGTGGTCGAACCATCTGATGCAGAGCTAAAGTGGGGTGGCACACCCTCTCAAGATAATGGGCCTTCCAACTCATCAAATCCTTCTGCTAGTGGTCAAGCATCTGAACTTCCTTCCAGGTGATGAATACGGCTAGTTAAGTTATGTTCAAGATGAGTAGACCAGACAGACATCATGCTGCAGTTTCGCGAATTTAGCTAGTATTTACCTTTCCCATTTTTTCAGCTGAGCCACTCCTTTGGGTCCATGGTTCGTTATTCTATGTATATCTTTTTGGTTTTCTTTAGTTTGCCCAATGAAGTTTGTAGGAATATGAATCTGTATATTGCTTGTGGTCAGAATTTGTTTTGTTGGATGACAACCATGAGAGGCCAATTTGCCTTCCCGGCAGTATTTTAGTTTTTCTTCGTTCTATTTCAATACATACGAGGTAATATGGTTTTCGGAGTGAATCATTGTTCATAACTGAGCTTGTCACATTCCGTAGAAAATCAAGTGTCATTTCGAAAGCCATCTAATTTTTCTTGCACACATAAGGCTCTACTTCGCATCCTCCGGACATTAAGATCTTGCCCTTCTAACCGCACGATAAACCAAATACAACCGAGACAGAATGAGTAGCAAGAAGAAGAGTGGGCCCATTTTGTGACGAACTAGAAGAATATTGGCGTAGTCTTCCAAAGGTTATGGGCCAGTAGAGCTTCATCTCAATCTCCCAATAAAAAAATATAAAAAAGCTCATTTAATACTAATTTAAACCTCTTATTTTTTATTTTAATGACAATTTTTTTTATTAGCCTATTTCAATATAAGGTAACATTTTTTATGCCCAAATGCACAAATTTTTATGTTCAAATGCATAAATATTTACTAAAGTCTTAATAAACCATATTATTTTAAGACTATTTTGCTATCACCCCTTAAACATGCATAGAGAGAGAGAGAAAGAAAAAATGAAAGAGAGAATACTTGGCCGGAATCTCACCGGACTCTGGTCACCAGCTGCCGAACTCCGGTCACCGAAATTTCCCCGACCACCAAGTTACTGACCCCTAATAATCGTGTTACTAACCTCTAATAATCAGTTACTGACCCCCAATAATCAACTTATTTCAGCTTAATAATACCAGAAAAGAAGAAATATCAGAACATAATCAGTTACTGACCCCCAATAATCAGTTGCTAGTCAATAATCGCTTTAAACATACCTTTTTAAGTTCGAAAGGACTCAGAAAACAAAGCAACTGGACCAATAAACATCGTCAACATTCAATATTCCACCATCCCTTTTCCTATTCACCCTTCCTCTTTTCTCAAATTCTCATCTCATAAAAATAGAGAGAAAAACTAGTCAAAGCCATGCACCTGCCCAAGTTTTGAGGGATTTCATAACAAGAGTTCACGCCATTCCCACACCCACACCAGTACTACTGTACTCTCTCGTCTCCTATCTCTTCTCTCTCTGCAAAATCAAACTTTTCTCTCACATACCCAAAAATGGTGCTCGATGTTTCGATCGAGGAGATCGATCAGCCGGAGGTCATCCGCGCCTACCTCGCCAATGTCTCCAACCTCTTCACCGTCCACGTGGACTCCAAGCGCATCCTGACCGTCCTCACCGACCACGACAGCGTCACTTCCAAGTGGCTCACCGAGCTCCTCCGCTCCAAATCCACCAACACCAAGCCTCCTCTCCTCAGCGCTGCCTCCACCTTCCCTCCCGACTCCATCTTCGTCGGCCTCGTCGCCGAGGAGCACCTCCCCTTCTACGGCCCTCGCCCCTACGACTCCACCGACCACTGCCTCGACCTCCTCACCCTCCGTGTCGGCTCTCACTGCCTCATGCTCGAGCTCGAGGGCGGCCACTACGACCCCTAATCGGAGACCGTAGTGGTGCATGATGGAGCTCGGCTCGCATCGACGTTTCCAAGCGACGGTGTGCAGACGACGTTGGAGAATGACCAGATCGGGATTTGACGCTGCTCTTCGGACTCGTAGTGTTGCAGTGATAGGCGAGGAGGAGGCCGGGCAATAAGCGGAGGTGAGGATGAGGTCGCCATAGATGATGGAGGCGCGGATGAGACCGCCAGTGACGGATCTGTAAGAGAGAGAGAGAGAGAGAGAGAG
>NC_020497.1:20357100-20395124 GCF_000184155.1 Fragaria vesca subsp. vesca | reverse complement strand
GAGAGAGAGGTTATGAAGGACATGGCGGTGGAAGAAGGATGTCAGCTTGTGGTTAGGTGTAGTTGAATGATGGGTAGTATCATCTTTTTAGTAAGAATCATTGGAATGGACTAAAGGATAAGACTTTAATTGGAATAGGCTTTAGTTTTCAAATATTTGGGCATTAGGGCATTTTCCTTTTCTGACTTGAATTCCTCACAAAATATGTGTCATTTGTCAATTCTTTTGATTAAGGTTAGTCTAAAATACAAATTTTTGTAATTTTAAAACTTTACATCATAAAATCAAAACAACGGAATTCTCAATTAATGAAATTTAAATCATGGAATTATAATTCCTATAATTTGAAAATCTCTATGGAAATTGAAATTACTTTATCCAAACACAACGTAAAGAGAAAACACCTAGGCGGCGGGCTAGGCGGACGAAGTGGCCCGCTAGGCGGTTATTAAAACCGTCATTATAGGCCTTAGGAGCGTAGCCCATTATAATTATGAATAACGGAAACGGGCCTAGGAGGTGGGCTAGGCGGACGAAGTGGGCCGCTAGGCGGTGATAAAAAGCCTGGTAACAGTGGGACCTACCCACCTCCCTCTGCCCAAAACCGTGTGTCTCGTCCTCCCTCTTAAACCGGAGAGATTGGAAATTCGAGTAGTTTCTCGATTTAGGGTTACAGATCCAGAACCTGGTAAGTTCTCGTCCTCATCTCTACTCTTCTTCACCGTTTTTTACCCGCCATAATTAACCGCCAAAGTAACCAAAACTGATTCGAAACACAGTTTTCAAATTTTACTTAGCACAGGTTGAAATTACTGATCCAAATTGCTACTGGAATTCGAATCTGTGTGGGTTTGGGAACTCTGTTGTTAGTTAAATTTCAGCTTCAATTTTGTTTTGGATTTATTTATTTATTTATTTATTTTGTTTCATAAATTGGTATAGGCACTGTAAATGGAGATACAACCATCAAATGAGGTTCCACCGCCGTCGGTGAACTCAGCCAGTGATGCTGAGCAACCACATGATGATGCTGTGGTGCCTGATGCATCGAATCACGAGTATGTGCTTCTTTCAACCTATTTAATTTAGAATCGAATTGGCTCAGCTTGGTGCATAGATTGAGGGATGATGTTGCCAACTTTTATGTTTCGTCAATATTGCCGTAGTGTTGTTAATGGGAACTGAGCTCAGTTGCAACTCGATTGGCATTTTAAGCTTAAAATGTTATACTACACTGAAAGAACAGTCACATTGACCAAGTTAGGGATTAGGTTTATATTTGTAAGAATTACCAGTTAGGTGACCATGACTTGACATCAGTTTATATGTATTCAGTTTCATAGAAATTCAAAAGTAGGGTGCAAATGATTCAATACTTTATATTATATAAGGGGGGTATTAACATTGTTTAGGGATCATTAGAGTTTTTCCCATATATTATAAAGAACCGTCACCTTATACAGCATTTAATGGTTTAGGAATCTGTAACCCAATTATGTTGTTTATATTTATCTTTGATTTTCATATTATAAAAGTTCCTGTTGCACATGAGAGTGTAGATCCAAGGAGTCCAAGAATGAGATTGCTGATGGTGAAGTTAGAGGCATACTGGAAGTTATTGCATCCACTGGGAGATTTTGGTAAGTTGTTATCTTAATGTGAAATTTCCCTCCTTTGTGGTTGTCATACTGATGCATTATTCTGGGTGCATGAATGTGTCTTTAATTTGTATACTCCAGCTAACATGCATGGAAAAGAAACATTTGTGTGTGCTTGGTTGTTAATTATCTTGTTATGTACTTTTAACAGGCATGATTGGGATAAGTTAAAGGGCATGCTATCCTTTCAGCTGAAGCAGGTACGTGGGTCTTCAAGTATTTATGGTTGTCACATGTACTCATGCACACATGTCCAAAATTCCTGATTCTATTTCTTGTCTTAGCTCCCATATTATGATTTCTCTTCCTGATTGCCTGATTTATGAAGGTTCTGTCAGAGTATCCTGATGCAGAAAAGACTAGCGAGCAGCAAAATACTGCTTTAGGAGAAACTTACCTAGAACTGGTGAAGAGGTTGGATGAAGGTATTCTCAGTCTCCTGATCATATATGATATCCTCTTTATTATAATGTACTTATATCGGTTGCTTCCTTTTTTTATTCCTTGAGAGCCGTGTGGTCTTTCCACATGTACCGATAGTCTAGGCCATTCTCGGTTTGTATGAAAATGGGTTGGATGGTACTAGCTAATAGCAAATGAATGTTTGGGTTCTTTTGGGTTGACTGATAATGTGGGCTTTCTAAACAGCGGGTCACTTGAAGGATCATCATTCAGTGGCAGACATGAAGCTGCATTTCTCTTTTAGTTTAGTTTAAATTTCTTCTTTACAAGCTAGTTTAGTTTATGTTATGGGATTTATAGTTTCATAGAAATTTCAGTTACTTTTTCTATTATAGGAATTGTTTATAGTGTGTTTCTTCATTGCAGCTCTTCATGGTTTTACCGAAGGTCCTCCATTTACGCTTCAAAGGCTCTGTGAGGTGATCACTTCAACTTTATAACATGCATTTATGTGGGATACTCTTCATTATTGTATTCTGTGTCTCATTGTTGACACTTTTCAAGCTCTTAGATGGGTCTGTTAGATTCCCTAGTATTTTCTCATTGTCTCATCTTTCTGCGCCTATCAGATGGTTCCCTATTACTTTTTACTAAAATGGCTGTGGTATTTCCTTATTTTTTTGGGGTTATCTTTAAGTTGTTTATAGACTGTTGTAATGAGGGCATGTCTTTTGCTTATATGATATGTTAATAAGGAAAACAAAATCTATTTGCCAGATATAAATATTTGTTTTAAAATTTGTGTCAAGCAGATCCTTTTGGATGCACGCAGAATCTACCCAAACCTCTCAAAGCTTGCTCTAGCTCTAGAAAAGGTATATTAGCCAAAATCCTTACACTGGGTTTCTTCACTTTATCAGTATCTTTTCAATGTTTAGGCATCTAGGATTGTTTGATTGAGAGTGGGAAGGACAAAACACCCATCAGATTAATTTGATTTTATCAGATTTTGTATTTGATGTTATATATCATATTGCATTTTCCTTGCATGTAGAACCTATTGGTGACATCTATGCTGACTATCTCAACGGATCCGTATCCGCAATCAGCGTTGCAAAATGCAGTTGAACCAGAAAAAGCAAGTGAAGAACCTAAACTTCACTCTGACTCGATGCAAAATGGGGTGGAACCTATGGTAGGTGACAGGGATGAAGTGATGGTAGAGGTTGAGCAGGCTGATATTGACGATGACATGGCCATTGCCATGGAAGCTTTTGAAGATATAGTTTCATCAGAAACAAATTCAGTACAGACCAATAACTCTTAGTCTTCAAGTAGGGGTCAAGTATTGCCTGTTCTACGGAGCTCACCGGTTCATATGTTTTCTGTTGATCTGAGACTGAAAGTCTACATGAGATATCTGGTATTCGGCTCGATAAGCCATCAATTTAGCAACAAAGGAAAACATGGATCATAGGCGCATAGATTCACCTTCTTATTTTATGTATGCTTGAATGATGTAATGATACAATATGAGGATACAATATGAGCAGTTAAGTTGATTATCATCAGTTGGCAGAGGAAGCTTGAATGCTCGGAGATGATAAAGCAAAATTTTGCAATATTGTCAAGCCTGTCACAAAAACAAGAGCATTATTGGAAAAAAAAAAAAAAAAAGTAAGGCCGAAATGATGGTTGTGCTCAGAATTTGGGCTTCACATATTTTTAATTGGGCTGGCCCGTTTTACAGGCTTAGTTTACTATTAATTTTTCAAGAACATTATTCTCGCCTACTGTTCAAAAAACAGTATTCCCGCCTGCTTTTGAAACAAGTATTTATTTATTTATTTTTCGATTTTCTTGTTTTTCTAGTTTAATCCGATCGTCGTTTCGAGAGAGCTGAAGCACAGATTCTCACCGGAAAGCGAAGCCTAACGGCGCCGTCAAAGATAAACCGGACGATCTGGAAACCACCTCCATCGGTTCCCTCTACTCCGGTCCTTGGGACAAGAAGCAATGGAGCTCCTCTAGAGTTTGATTTCAATTTGCTTTTTCTGCTTCTTAATTTCATCAATTTGTTCTTCAGTTTGATTTCTCAAGCTCCTCTGAGCTTATATGTTAAGCTTGATTGAATTTTGCTATAATTATCAACGGTACTGATTGAATTTAGCAACAAAGGAAAACATGGATCATAGCCGCATAGATTCACGTTCTTATTTTATGTATGCTTGATTGATGTAATGATACAATATGAGCAGTTAAGTCGATAATCATCAGTTGGCAGAGGAAGCTTGAATGCTTGGAGATGATAAAGCAAAATTTTGCAATGTTGTTAAGGCTGTCGCAAAAACAAGAAAAACAAGAGCATTATTGGAAAAAAAAAAAAAAAAAGTTTGCCGAAATGATGGTTGTGCTCAGAATTTGGGCTTCACATATTTTTAATTGGGCTGGCCCATTTTACAGGCCTTTTATAGGCCCAGTTTACTATTAATTTTTCAAGAACATTATTCCCGCCTACTTTTCAAAAAACAGTATTCCCGCCTGTTTTTGAAACAAGTATTTATTTATTTATTTTTCGATTTTCTTGTTTAATCCGACCGTCGTTTCGAGAGTGCTGAAGCACAGATTCTCACCGGAAATGGCGAAGCCTAACGGCGCCGTCAAAGATAAACCGAACGATCTGGAAACCACCTCCATCGGTTCCCTCTACTTCGGTTCTTGGGACAAGAAGCAATGGAGCTCCTCTAGAGTTTGATTTCAATTTGCTTTTTCTGCTTCTTAATTTCATCAATTTGTTCTTCAGTTTGATTTCTCAAGCTCCTCTGAGCTTATATGTTAAGCTTGATTGAATTTTGCTATAATTATTAACGGTACTGATTGAATTGTTAGGTTAGTGAGAATTAAAAAGTTGAGTTGAATCGAAATGAGTGATTGGTTTAGTAATTAGAAATGTTACAAGTCGCCAAGCTACGGTTTGAGGTCACCATGCCAAGATGATGAGGAATGTTTTGTTTTGTTTTTTTTTTTTGGTTTGCTGTAATGTCTTTGACAATTATCAATGCTGTAGCAGCAATATGCTGAGTTATGATATTTTTTTTGTAGGAAAAAGATCGATATATGTATCCGTATGTAGGTATTTCATATCATGATGGGGGATGGAAATTTCCTGATGATGGTTAGTGTGTGGTTGCAACTTGTTCTCAAGGGAGTCAAGGGTGAAGTGAAAGATTCTTCATGTGTGTGCAGATAATTGTTGCCGATGGACAATCATGTTCTAGGCGAACCCCAGATATTGCGTAGGAAGATTTAGTTCCTGAAAGATAGATGGTGTGGAGGTATTGAGTTGTTTTAAAAGTAGTCTGCTTCAGAGTTGCTTCTAATACGAGCTATCGGACAATCTGCTTGCCCCTGTAGTTTTATATGCAATTTTTTTGGTTCAAAAATCCATTTGTCCAATGGCTAGTTTGGGAGTTGGCAGCAGATGTTGACTGAGAAGCTTGTTACCCTCGAGCTTCTGCAATGGAGCTTCTAGAACAGATGTTGATAACCGCTCCTTGAGGCATGTTCACATTTGGGAAGACCACAAATCACAGGGAAGAGAAGTATGAAATGTGAAAGTGGAAATTGTAAGTCATCCAGTCGGATAGGCATAAAAAAGACTAGTACTGAAGATCTGGTACTGTTACTGAAGCTTCGAGTTCAACAACAAAAGGAAGAGACATTGTAATAATGGGAATCCCATGCCTTCTGTAAATGAAGAGCATACCGGCAGTGTTTGCCACCCATGGTGCACTAGTATCTGTTCATCAACGAGAGAGCAAGATTTCAGCCAATGTTGGCCTTTGGATTCTGTTGGCTTTGTCGATCATCAACACAAGAATAATATCCCAGAAGAATCAAATGGTTCTGGAAAATGTAAATCCACTCCTGCAGCCATCAACATGTCTGTGGATGAAAGAATAAAGCCCATGTTGCCTTTTGTCCTCTAGTTTCTTGACTTTTTTAATCCTGGAGTCACATATTTTTCAAAACCTGTGAAAAATCCTCAAGTGCTTCATTGGATATACTTTTACAAACTTAGATTCTGTATGCTTGTTCAGAAAATTTGGTCTTGTGTGAGCAGATTTTCTTATGTCATCGTTCTATATGTGTTTGCTGTTGAACAAGAAATATTCTTGTCTTACAGGTTCATAGGTCTCAGGAACCAAGATGAAAGACATTAGTTTTCCAATGGCACCAAATGATCAAAAGGTAGATGCTACAATTCCAATAGATTGCCAAGTTCTTACTGATGTTAAACTTTTTGTGCCTGATAATAAACATTACTATCCACTTGCTTTCCATTGTGGTAAACTGTGATTGACCTAGTTTGTGTTTTCAAGAACAGAAAATTGATCACTGTCTTCCTCTTAGTTACTGATTTCCACTCACCTTAATTGCAGATAAAACAGCAGATTCTTCTTCAACTATCCAACTGTTTGCTCCTGATACCTTAGATTTTACACAAGGTAATCATTACTATCCATTTGTTTTCGAGCACTGTCTTCCTCTTAGTTCATATATTGGATTGCCACTATTCAAATGCAGAATGTGGATTCTTCTGTAACTATCGAAAGTAGAAGCACCTCAGATGTGGTCATTGCTGATGGGCCGCTGACTGAATCACATCCAGAAGAAGAAACAGCCACTATTCAATCAATTGCAAGTTCCCAGAATATTGAATTTGGTTCAGTTGGTCAGGAAATGGCGAAGTCCATGATGACATTTCTTCTTCCATAAGCTAATCCTCTCCTCAAAAAGGGCTAAGTGATTGCAAAGCGTAACGAGGATCGAACCGGGGTCATTGAACAGATATCAATGGCACTTACCAACACACCCGGTTTGGGTTCCAACACTAACTGTACAATTAATATTACTTATCCAAACAATTTTTAAGCTACCGAAAACAAAAATATATCACATAAACAGTCTCTTTTCGCAAACCCAAATCACAAGTCACACACACTCTCCGCGCCAAAACCTCTCTCTCTGGCCAAAACCTAACCAGATCCGCAATCCGCACTCTCTCTCTCTCCGCCATGGCTGCTGAAGCTGGGGAAAAGCTTCCTGCACCTGAGGTAATGCCTAATTTCGATGATCCTTCGATGATTTTAATACGAATGTGTGAGTTTGTGAATTTGTGAATTTCGCATTACTGTTATTGCTGCGGCGCTTGATGGTTTAGCACCGCCGGTCACTTCGAATCGCGATGAACAGATGCGTGCTCTTTGGGAAGGGTGCATAGCCAGCCTCACTGAGTGGACAAGTCGAGCCTTCCTTCTCCAGGGAGGGAGCGGTAGCGGCAAGACTACCTGTGTGGAGAATCTGTTGTACAGGCTGAGGCTGATTTCCAAGGATTTGAAGGCTCAGGCTAATTGCCGGATCGATATTGTGGAACTTAACATGTTGAAGATGCAAGCTCCCAATGATCTGGTCACCGGGTTAATCCGGTACTTTGGATTAGCGGACGTAGCGGACATAGCTGGGATTCGGGAATTCCTTGCTCAACTGGACAATTCTATGCTGTAAGCACTCAGTTTGTTGACCAGATTTCTTGCTATCTATGTCTTTCTCTCTGTTTCTGTTTTGTTCTTTTGATTAAATTCTATTGAGTTTCAATGTTCCTTTGATTCATGATGTTTAATCTTGATACAATAGCCTTGAGTTTCTGTATTGGTATTCTTTGAAAAATGTACAGCAAAGCTTCTATTCTATATTTGAATCAAAACCAGGTCCTCCTCTACTGTGTACATCCTTTGAACTTGACAATCGATATAATGAAATGGCTGTTCTCGACTCCTATAGTTATTACAATACGTTCTCCTAGCCTTATTTGATTTAGTATCTGATTAAAGTCTTACTGACAAAAGTGTTTCCTTAAGTGTTGGTCCTGTTTCCATAGAGTGTTGGTCCTGATCAGGTGTTTTGGTCTGGACTGGATCTACATTTTATATAATTTTATTTTAGGCTGTGCATGATTGTTGGTCACCAATCACTGTCCAATTCTGGATCACAAACTTCTTTTTCTCCCATTTTATCTACCTAACCATTTTGTCATTACTGAGTTAAGTGTTGGGCATCCTGGGAGCTAGATTCTTTAGTTAACTAGATACTTTAATGTCATAAACTGTGTAGTTTAATACAATATTTCTTGAAAAGAAAGGTGAACTTGGTGCTGGACAATTGAAGAAAAGGATAATAGTGGATTGGATATAGGGGCTTAGATTTTTCAACCTGAAGGCTTGTGAAAAGCTCATCTTAAGAATTCTTTAGTAGAATATTAGGGTCCCCTACTTGTCTGTTGCAATATCTTGGATTTTGGTACATTGATATGGATCTTATTGTTCTTTCTGACTATCAGATCATGGAAATATGGATTTACTTATTGATGTTATTGGAGTTTAGCTATAAGGAAAAGAGATGCACAAAAAAGTACCTCAGGTACAGATTGCCTTGCCTGCTTAGTAACTCTCCAAGAGCTGTCACAATTCCAAAGCCCTCCTGACTGTTCTTTTCACCCACAACCTCTCTACTGATATACTCCTCTTTACACTAGAATTCCTCAATTCCTCTTCATTTTCTCTCTTACTGTTTTCAACCAAAAACCCAACCCATCCTTCTCACATTTACTTTGCTTGGCAAGAGAATCTCCAAAACCATCAGTAGTATTATAAATTGGAGTAGCCACTGTTGGCTACATTCAATCGTTAGAGTAGCATGTTAATGACTGCATCCTATACTGGTTGTGAGATGCTCAACACCATGTCGGCTTCATCTTAATTTAATTATTTTTAATAAGTCAATTCATTTAAACCACAGGATTCTAGCTATAGAGAACATCGATATCAGTCTGCAAAATCAAGGGTGGATCGATTCCCTTAATCAGATCTGCCACCTAGCCACGATCGGTGAAATCGTTCTGATTGGTAAGTTATCAAGTATCTTCACCTTTTTCTTTATAATGTGTTACAACCTACAACTTACAACTGATGATTCACTTTTTCTCTGTGTTAGGCGTTGGCAGGGAACTGATTGGCCTAGTTACTGACATCCCAGTTCAGCAGATACAATTTCCAGCATATGATATGGATCAAACTCGAGCAGTTTTACATCATATGCTACAGGTAGCCGAGGTACCTGCCAATGCAATTGATGATTTGGCTTGGCCAACATGTATCCGACGGTTGGTGGTTCATCCAGAAGAAATCTATATGTTCTATCACATATGCAGGTACTAGAACTTATTTCAGCCTCTAATTCTTTTTTATTTAATCAGACATTAAAAAAAAACTAGTAACACTATCTAATTCTAACAGTGAAGCCCTCAAGAACGTAAATCGGCTCCGGCCAGCACCAATACAGCTTGGAGGAGGGTTCGCAAATGTGGTAATTAAACACCTAACACCTTAGATTGGTGGGGTTTATATATAGTAAACATCAGTCTTCATAATCATTGCTTGTATCACATCCAAATTAGACTAGGTTGCTGCATAAAACCCCAAAGGTTATCCTCATTGCTTGTATCACATCCACATTAGATGCAAATCCTGCCAAAGCATAAAAAAGCCACATAATCAGAGAAACTTATCATATTAGATTATAAATAAGGTGCAGAATAAAGGAATAATTAAAGTCCATGTTTATAGAACCTGCCTTTCAATCATACAACAGGAAACCATTCAAAACCACATTTTACAAAATAAACCTACTGATTTCTAGACTTTTTTATTTCATTTTTGCCAATGTTGTTACAGCCATGAATTGCATTGTCAAATAGCTAGAATTGCATTTCGGTACTGATGACAAACTATGAATTTTCTTGCAGCTTGCAGAGCTTCACGAGGCTTGGACTGCTTTGCAAGAGCAGATTTCAAACCAAGTGATGAACCAAGTTCTAACACACGTAGAATTGTTCAGATCCAACAACCGCAAGAAGCCACTATCTTCCAAGGTAGACACAGTAAATGCAGATACAATAAATACTGGACATGAGAGTTGATAGAAATATGTACTAGAACTTGATAATCAAAAGGGTTCTGATTTGGACCCGGACAGAGATGACAACAAGACATCACTATCTGACTGAATATTTGTTGTTTAGAATTTCGTATTGGACATTTAATACATATAAAGGTAAAGAATTAACAATATTTAATTTCTAGTGGTTGACATGTTGAATTCAGCAAGGCACAAATGTTCTAAAATACATGGTTTAGTGTGGTTACATTTACGAGCAACTAGTACCTTTTTTTTTTCCATGTGACAGTGATTAGACTTGCATGTTACAGCTATTACATAATTGAGCAACTAATACTTTCTTTTTTTCATGGTGACAGCTACTGGACTTGGTGATCCTTAAACTGGTTTTACGGCAAACACTGGAAGTACCAGCTGAGGAGCTCATGCATGAATACAACCATATATGCACAGAGATGAACACACAGCCTAAAACCTATCAGCAAATAAAAGTGATGTGTGCACACACCACCAAAAATGTAAGGAATTCTTCTAGATATATTTGATTCTAAAGAAAGCGTAATAGTCTATTAACAAATAACATCCTTTTGACAGGGGGGGATGAAGTGGTTAGATGATGCACTAGTCATACCTCCGTATCCCTCGTTCATCATGGAGAAGAAATTTATTGAAGTGAGGGCTGCCGCATTAGAGATACCAGAAGAAGAAGCTCCAGGGCCTGAGGCATGATGTAAAAAACAGTGTGGGATGAAATGGCAAAGTATTGAAAAAGTCTCTTCAATTAGTATATAGTAATAGATTTAACTTGAACAAGACCACCTCCTTGTCATCAAGGTATAAGATGATGTAACTATCATTGACCATATTCAATGAGATATAAACATGAGTATGAATGATATATATATGTAACACCTCAAAATTCGATGGTTCTTTTACAGTAGAATCAGTATTGGCTTCAGCATTTGATATCTGCAAGTTAAACAAAAAAAAGTCGTTTATCATCAAAATCAGCCCAAATATTGAAATCAGATTAAACATGAGATGGAATTGAATGGGTAAGCAACCTTCATTCCTACGTTTCTCTCGGATACTGAGGGTTTCCGGGTCATTCTTCAACTGTATTGAAGATCCTACATCCAACAAAGAAGAGATGTGATCAATTGACCACACATGATATTAGTGTAAATTAGCACGAAGTGAACCTGTAAAGCACTGAATCCTGAAAAGCAATTGCAATTTACATGCTGACTAAATTTAATGTAATCAATTCATCTATTTCAATATCTAAACAGTTCAGTAAAGTGAAATTCAAAAGGCTGGCCCCTTGATCCATTTCAAACCATACACAGAGAGAGAGGGGGGGGAGGGGGGAGGAAGAGAGAGAGAGAGAGAGAGATTTCGACTGCATTGCAAATAGACCCATAGTGAATAGAATAAAAGCAAAATACTTACCAGATTCCATCATGGATGCCAGCCTCATCAGTGACAAATTACCAAAGTTTGCAAAGCATCAAGTTCTGCGCCATCATCTACATCGAGGACAACTGCAATTTCAATATATTGTACAAGTCAAATAGAGGAAGGGGGGGGAGGAGAGAGAGATTTCAACTGCATTGCAAATAGACCCATAGTGAATAGAATAAAAGCAAAATACTTACCCGATTCCATCATGGATGCCAGCCTCATCAGTGACAAATCACCAAAGTTTGCAAAGCATCAAGTTCTGCGCCATCATCTACATGGAGGACAACTGCAATTTCAACATATTGTACAAGTCAAATAGTAGGTTGTTTGCCCATAGCTACAGAAGCTGGAAGGTAATGTTGATGCTATATTGAATTAAAAATAATAATACAAGAGATGAAATAAAAAAACAAGAGAGATGAAATAAAAAAACAAAATGCTGCCATATTGATGTTCAAAGTAATGTTTTTTTTTAAATGTAAAACCAAACTAATTGCTACTGTAAATTCTAGACAACTATGATTGTAGAAGAAAATCCTTTCTCACAAAGCACAGACATCATTTGGATATCAGTTGAACTGCAATAGCATGTTCCATGTGATTGGCGATAGATCAGTTTTCACTCACCCTCTACATGAATGCTCCTTTTAATTTATGGACATTGCATAATATCAGAAATCCAACTAAACAGAAACATCACTATGTTATAGAATATCATGACTATGATGTCTTCATGTAGACTATCATACCATCAAAGTCTTCTCCGTTTTAAATATGATAGGCATCCATCTACTAACAATTAAAAGAAACTGCAACACGTCTTTTGAGCATCATTGCCAGTGTGTCTTTTGAGCATCATTTCCAAGGTCACGTCTCTGGGGTTTCCGAGAATATCTATAGCATCAATGCTCTCAGCGAACCTTTCACCGCCTTCCTGTCAATTGATAACCATGATACAAGTTACAAAGAGACCCCTGGTGAATATAAATGTTAGAATTCATACTAATATACCACTAACATATATCATGCACTTTTTGTTTTGTCAAGTTTCTCTCTACAGTAGCATCACATGTTAACTCGTGTTGCCTGAAAATATAACAGACATAAGAAAATGGAGAGACAGACTCGGTCCGTCACACAGTGCTAAACATGCACACACTTGGACGTAGTTTTAGTACGTATTCTGAAACGATTGACTTGACACATGACTCCTTTCCAAAATAAGAGCAGAAAAACCACATACAAAAAAATACCAAAGAGGGACACAACTTTAAATACAAGAATACCATCTCCAAGTACAAAGCTTAAAACTAAATCCGGAATGGAAGCCAAAAATAATAAAAGTTCAGGCGATAACATGAAACTGTACTCAAACCTCACCATAACATTATAGTGGTCTGTCATTGTCGCTATAAGGCCAACAACAGAGCTGTGCCCACTGGCAATGAAAAGTACACCTGAAATTAAATGAATCAATGATGACTTCCTTGCGAGGTGAATTGATAATATGATTATCATTTACTGTATTGGAGACAATTCTGCCATATTTTTGAACACTAAGGAACAGTATCACATGACTTGTTCCAAATCCATATCAACCTCCAAAAAACCAAAGTTGCACCACAAACTCCAAAAAAAGTTACCAGAGCATCAAACTAGGCAGTTACTGCAAAAGAAAAAGAAAACAGGTTCCGAACAAAAACAGACAAGATAAAAGTCTTTAGGTTGGAAACTTGTAATTTTAGTGATTATGTACAAACCTTTTACACATTTTGAGGTTTTAAGTTTGTGATTCCCATTCAAGAATATCATTTGTTCAGAAATGAAACATAAGAACACTCAAATACATGGAGAATAATATAAATATACACACATATATATATACAGTATTGGTTTGCAGCGATTGATCAGATCGGAAAAGAAAATAAAGCGAAAAGAAACAATCTTTGCAAATAGATCAGAAAAATACAAACTTTTGCATCCCACAAGTATTGGTTGCAGCGATTTATCAGATCGGAACAGCAAATGAAGCAAAAAGAACAATCTTTGCAAATAGATCAGAAAAATACAAACTTCTGCATCCCACAAGTATTGGTTTGCAGCGATTTATCAGATCGGAACAGCAAATCAAGCAAAAAGAAACAATCTTTGCAAATAGATCAGATTAACGAGAAGAAAGATACAAAACTTTTATTGATCAGATCAAAGAGAAGATCAACAAATCTAATGAAAAGAAACTAGTTTGAACAGATTGGATAAAAAGAATGAAAATTTGGTCATGCCAATCCCATAATTTGATTGACGTAGCTTCAATCGAATCGGCAACAACCCATTTCAATTCTACTAAGAAACTAGAAGAGGAACAAATCAATAACAAGTTTGGCAATCAGGAAACGACAGAAAAGAAGAAGAAAAAAACATACAGACAACTTTGGCAAACCAACACGAGCATCCATCCATTTCCTCGACTAGTTTCAGTTTCGGCGCTCCTGTTTTGTTTTGCAAACTTCCACATCCACGGGACCCTCTTTCAATCTTGTCTTCCTTTTTTTTCTCTTTTTCTTTTGGATACACCCACACCCAGGCCCAAAACAGAATTTTCTTATTGGGTCAATAAACCCAGCCCAATACCCATGCGCAATTTACAAAAGGGAAAATACCCATTTATATTGAAATGAAAATGCCTATTTATATAAAAGATTTATGTATTTGGATATAAAAAATGTTACCTTATATTAAAATGGGTTAATGAAAAAAATTATCATTGAAATGAGAAATAAGGGGCTTAAATTAGTATTAAATAGGCATTTCCCCTTTACAAAATTGCTACAAATTACCGGTAAATTGCCACCAACTAACACCACAATATTTTTACCGACCATTTTCATCAACGTTACTATTGTCTTAACAGTATCATACTATCATTCACGATCTTACAAGCTTTTCCGCAATATTCACTTTGGCATTCAAAATACACCTTTAACTTTAATAACAAGCAAACTTTGAGATTGATTTTGTGCTACAATTATATGGTAGCTAGCTTCTTTTGTTATATAGTGCGTCTTCATATCATTCTTCTTGACCTCTCGAGTTTTTGCTTGTTTTGTACTCCCTCTTGATCTTCATCTCGAAGTTTTGCTTATTTGCACCCTCTATATATCTGTTATCCATAGTTTATGAAAACATCACTAACATGTCAAATTGTTATTATGCATATATAGTGAATGTGCAGTATTAAGTAGACCTGTAAATGGATCGGATCTGGACCATATCTAGGTAGATCCGTATCCGGATCCGTAATAGAAATTTTGGATCCGGATCCGACCCGTTACCCGCCGGATGTTTGATAGTTAGATCCAAATCCAGATCCGGCGGGTTAACGGATACCCGACCCGTTAATCCGATCCGTTTATGATTATAAATATTTTTAAATTTTATCATAAATTTTCATAAAACACTAATGAAATATTATAACAAAATAAAGGTTTACATCAAAAATTGAATTACATGGCCAAAATACTCCTTAATTAACAATAAACTAATATATTCAAAATACTAAACCTCCAATATATTTAGCAAAGAGCATAAAGAATATAGGCATCGTAACCTTCAACTTCATCAAATGATCATAATTTAGACATTTAGGTTATCCAAATAATTATTATATTATTTAATATTTATCAATAATATTATATTTATAAAAATATTATTTAATTATTTTAAAACGGATCTGGGTCCTTAACGGATTGGATCAATCTCGATCCGTATCCGATCCGTTTAATAAACGGGTTAACGGATCCGGGTCCTTAATGGATCAACGAGTCTAATTTTTGATCCAAACCCGTTTAAAAACCACGGATCCGGAACGGGTCCGGATCAAGATCCGGTCTATTTACAGGTCTAGTATTAAGAAATGCATGCATGCTGGAAGTGAGCTTATACAGATATGAATAGAGAAATAAGTAGACAATAATCTCTAGAAATTTCATATGAAAAACATTTAAACTCACTAGTATCCATTTGATGATCACTGTTGAGTATTAGTACGAGATCGAATTATTGTACGTTACTGAGATTGGTGATATATTCTTGCTCATTGTGACTAGCTATAAATTATACTGACGCCTCAATAGCAAAAATGTATTGGGTAAAAATCGATCCGGAAATTGCATATATACTGCTCTTATTGACAATTTGTAAAATTATGCAAATTGCTAACAAAATCAATCAGAAGTTGAAAAATTCTTGCTCGTTACAAATCGACGATTACATATAAGAAAATTACATATTAACAGATGGACAAAACAAGACAGAAAATTAAGCCACACCACTAAATGCTTAACTGGTATCAAAGAAGTCATATATGGATCCATCTTCCAAGAGCTAGAGCTGTTGATAGGAAACCATGCATGCATGCACGCTTGATCGATCTTATTGTTTCAAGGGGAATATGGTTTCATCGTAACCTGCAGCTGATATTACGGAACCCTCGGGTAACACGATTTCAGTTTTATTATACGTTTTAAGTTTCATATCGTAAAGATGCACGAAGCCGTGGCCGGTCTGAGACGTCGGAGTCGGAGTGAGCAGGAGCTCTCCTGTGTGGATTGAGCCAACAGGCCGAGGGAGTCCCAAATCGTTCCGTCGTTCAGGAAAGATGATACTGTCCTTGAACCAAACTTGATTCTGGTAATCCTTCAAAATCCAGAAATCCATTGCCGTAGAATATTCTTGTACATCTACATCAAACACAGCCAAGCATCCGTTCACCTGAATTAAACGAAGTCCCCAATTCCTGTTTTTATTCAGGGGGAATGGGATTACCCTGAATATCTCTTGTCCAACGTCAAAAGCCAAGAGAGTAGGTCGATTATTCGTAGCAGGTTGTATCCAATGTAAGGCCCCATGGATGCACAAATAATATTTCGAGAAATCCAAAAGATTAGGAACAAGACCAAGTTCTTGATAGTCAATCTCCGGTAGATCCCTCCACGTACCACCACCACCACCTAGACTTAAAATCTCCAACTTGTACGATTCAAACGGCGATTTTCTTCCACGGAGAACCTTGTACTCGTTTGTAAGAGAACTGAATCCAAGACTGACACGGTTCGATGAGCGCTGCATTGGAATAGTAAGGACCTCTCGGGTGCAGGGATTGAATATATGAACAGGTTCATCATCATCACTGTAGTGACAGACAACGCCGGCTGAAAGCACAAAGGTGGACGTAGAAAATGGAGACCCCATTAAATATGAAGTGCTACCAAGGTGAACCGGAGGCGTACTAGTTAGATTCCCTGATTCATCATGCTTGACTTGTATCGAGAACAAGTTGTTAGGTTCTTTTGTGTGTGGGTTACAGGTGGTGAGGAAAAGGTTAGTCGTGTGTTGGTTCTTGTGAATGGTTTGGTGAGCCCTGGCAAAGAGTGGATCACGGATGCGAGAGGACCATGACTTGCATACGAGCTTGCAGCGCATCAGCGGCTTGACCGGTAACCTTGAGAGGATCTGAAATTGAACATCTCTTGGGAGGAGCTCCTGCTGGACGACGCGTTCAGCAACTGATGATTCCATGCGTCTGCGTTTATTAGGGACGTCTACGACTGAGTCCTCCATGCGTATGCGTTTAGCCATACTTTCACCACAATAACGCGGGCAGCGTATGTATAGAGATATTGAGAGGGAGAGAAAGAGAGGGAGAGGGATGGGATAGAGGACAGATCAATTGACTGATGAAATGAGGAAAGAAGACAGACAGCTAATGATAGAGAACGTGTGAAATGATAGAGAACCAATCAAACTAGGAACGTACGTAATCCAAATATACCAGCTAGATACGTGCCCTAATCAAACTAGGACTAGAAATGTAAACCAACCAATTACTACGTACCCTAATCCAACTAGGACTAGGAATGTAAATCATCCAAATCAACTACGTACGTACCCTAACCCAACTAGGACTTGGAACGTAAACCAATCAAACTAGTTGAGCTACTCCCAAACTAGTTATAGGCCGGGGTACTCAACTTATGATGTAATGTTTCCGTTCATGATCGATGCAAACCAATTAAGCCAAGCAAGCGCCAAGTGCCCAGTTTTGTTGTTTCACACCAAACGGTCAAAACAAATTAAGCATGATGAGTTAGCCAATGATTAGGGTGCAGCAAGGATGAATGCCTGAATTGTGGCCGGTGACGCCACAATTTGGTGGTTGTTGGCGGATTTGGCAGCAAAGCCGTATCGGTGTTGAAAGCTAATTGATTACTTATCGGAGTCTCTGGTTTATCACCAGTTGATAACTTGGAACTATTTTGCTCAGCATTATCAAGTTTCAATATATGAAGATTTTTGGGTGTAACAGGCTTTACCATCTTCTATATGTTTGGTTACATTTATAAGTGAATGAATAAACAGATTTTCTGCTTTCTCGGATCATTTGTATTTGCTTGTTGCTGCTATTTTACAAACCATCACAGAATGTTTGTTTCTCTTTTCCGATTCGAATTAGTGGTCACCTAATAATCTTTTTCGTTCCTGATACTCTAGATGACTTAATTGTGGTGGCTGTGAGTTTTTTTGAGTGTGGAGTTTGCTCTAGGAAACATGTGTCCCATCCTTCTTGGAATTTGTGCAGCGAGGATGAATGCCGATATTACTACAGGATTCAATCTGTGTGTTGAAATCGTAGAGTGCCTCTATGAAAATATGAAATCTTTTGAAGTTTCTGTTAGTATCTGTCATACCATAATGTAGTGCAACCAAAATACCTTAGACAAAATGGAGAGTTTACAAGGTAAAACTCTGGAATTTACCATAAAATAAGAGAAACCTCTTAATTTAATTGATAACAATATGATTGATTAATGAATTCATTAATACAAGGGGAGTAAAATTTGCACTCCCCATTTTATAATCCACACTCCCACTTTTCTTTTATAGTAAAAGATTTCACAAAAATACAAAACACGTGAGTAAAGACAAAATTAAAATGACTATAAAAAGAAACAAGGAGTGTAGATTGTAAATATGAGAGTTTAAAGTTCAATCCCCTAATACAACACTATAGCCTCTTAACTTTTTCTTAAAAAAATAGATGTGCATTGGGGCAAAATTAGTTGATAAAAATGGGGAAAAAACACAAAAAGCAAATAGATATACCGTATTTATGTTTTTAACCTTATATTATATCTTTAGGTTTTTCAACATTTTACAATATTAAAAGGAATTTGGAAGTTTAAGTTTTAGTGAAGTTTTGACACCAAAACCACGCCTCCCATTATAGGAGTGGAGATAAAGGGTGCCTTAGATAGGCTTTAACTTTTGACTAAACCCTATTTAGAATATAATTAGGAAATAATAAAACATAATGGAATTAGAAATAATATTAAATGCCGAATCAGATATTAGATCGACATCTTTTAGTCTAAATTTGATGGGACTCATTTGAGTGAGTCTTGTAGATCTCGTCGTTCACATTCCAAAATTGTATTATGCGTTTCGAATGGATGTTGTGACCAAAATTTGCTTCCAATCCGATTCACAATTTATAATTTGTCTTTTTGTTCCGGAATCCCGACATATCTAAAAAAGTAATTTATATTTAATTTCATGATTAAGAAGTTTATTTGAATACCAACTAACGGGTTGTGACATCCACACACCTCAAATTGAAACCACACACTTTTTTTTCTTTTTTTGGTTAACTTAAATTTTGTCTTTTAGTGACTTAAACTTTGTATTTTTGTGATTGTGTTAACCAAAAAAAGAAAAAGAGTGTGTGAATTTCAATTTAGGGTGTGTGAATTTCACATCCATTTTTCATATTCAAATTATTCTTCTTAATGTGACAACGTTTCTTTCTTTTTGAGATTCTTTGTTGAATTTGACTAAAATCTCGTTGTGCATAGTTCTCCAAATGCAGTTTCCATATAATAACTTAATATTGATAATTTTCATTGCTTGTCAATGGGGGGAAGTGAAGCTACAGAACTGTTACTTGACATGTTTGAAAGCACTTTTATATATTCTGGCTCTACATAATCTCAGATAAAGCCTTCTTTTACTTCAGTTGCTCAAGTTTAAATCCAATTGCTCCATTGTTGGCCCAGGACTCATTGCAAGCTTTATTTGTACTGACAATATTTGGAGGAAGTAACCCGCCTATGTTTCATCAATTACAAAAAAATCAGCTGATTGTAATGGCGTATGACAGTAATGATAACGTAAGAACCTCCACTGCAATAGGTCAGCAAGACATTTCTTTGATCAGTTTCGTTATATTTATTTTAAAGAATGAAGTTATCACTTTCAATTGTTATGTGAAACTTAATACCCTTTTTTCACACTTTCAGTCTCTACTACGAAGAGCTTCACTGACAGAACGTGATGCCTTTGCCTTTTTGAAGGCTGACAACCCAATCCTTTCCTTGAGTTCAGAAACCAGTTCTTTCCATTCCAATACAAGAAAATGCTCTCAACCTTATGCTTTGTTCATGTTGGCTACGATATTCTTCTTTGTGTGAGCAGGCAGCAGGAAATTCAAATTTATACAAGTAGATGCCAAACTGATCATCAAATGCATGAGCAGTAAGCTTAATACCGTAATACGTACCCCTCCTATATTTGAAGCTTCCCTTGGTTGGTAAAGGATGTAATAGAAAGCCTACCTCCTGGTCAAAAACATAAGAAGAACAACAGCAAAAAAGAATGTCGTCCTCAATTTTGACTGAAGTTGCAGTCTGCTATTTTGAGAAACAGATTCAGATTGATCAGTTAGGATACTAATGAAATTCTGAATAAGGCACTCCACCTCAGCCACTAACTATACTCATCAGCAGCAAAAGATGGCATCAACAAAGACAAACTAAGCAAGCTTTGAAGCATGCTGCACTCTATAGGAAAGCTCAGAACCTGGCTTGACAATCTTTTATAGCAAAAAAGGAAGAAAATAAAAAGAAGAGAAAGATAGCCAAGCATTCAAAGCCTGAGAGAATATTATATAGCATCACTTATTCATCAATGAAGTGAAAATACACCAAGGGATAATCATCTGTAACATATATATTTAGAGTACCTTAGATCCATTTTTAAAAATTTCACAAGAAAATGATATTGCAAACAAAGAGCAGCCATACCCATGCCACCAAATGCAGATAGCTAGAAAGACAAGCCAATCCACCAAATGCTGAACCGGACTCGGACATAAGTAGTACCAACGTACCATCTTCAGGAGCTTGCTAAGCCCTGGAGGATATCCTTTAGCGGAACCAAGTTTGGAACAAAGAGCCTATAAACACAACTTCGCGGCGGCATACCAACAACCTCGATCTTCTGAAGGCTCCTTGTTCCAGGCGTATGAGCCATCAAACTACTTCCACAAGCTGGATCAAAACCTGCCACAAATAATTTTCCTTCTGTAAATTTCAACGGTCGTAGTCCACACCTACTCATTTCAAACTCTTTAGTCCAAGACTCTTCAATACCATAATCCTTCATCACCCAAACACAAGAAACATCAGGATCTTTCCAAGTAAATTCAGCTAGGGAGAGACAGCCTCCCAACACTCCCAGTCCATGAGAGTCAAAGGGGCGATGTCTAGGAACCTGAAACTCTTGAAACCGCTCACTTTCAATATCGAATGCATGAATGGAATAACGGTTACGATCAAAGCAATGGAGGAAACCGTTCAAATAAACCATCTCTTGTTTCAGGCTACCAGGATTCTTATAACTCCCAATGCTTCTCCAACTCTTTGAGCCCACTGTCAGCACCATTGCCTTCCATTCACAAGAGCTTGGAGCTGGATGAATAATAACTAGAAGCTTATACTTGTGGGTGATGGGACTAAACCCAAACCCATAAACACAATATCTGTGACACCAGTGAGGGTTTCCAGCATTCTTGAGTCTTGGAAGAACTACAGTCTCACCGGTAATGGGATGCAAAAGGTAAAAAGTGTTGAAGTTAGACCGTTTTTTATTCTCAACTCCAATATAGCGTATGCAGAGGATGCCATTGCATGAACCCACCATATGACGCATCCAATATGGATCATCATTAGCAGAGTTAGGCACCCTGAGTGAGACGCCGTCCGGGCTCGACGCCTTTTCAGGATCAACTATAAACGTGCCATTCGGGATGAGTTGACACTGACTATACATCATAAAGCAAGAAGGAGTTTGAGCAAATAAGTCTTTGGTGAACTGTGGATCGGAGAGTAAGGAGAGCCAAGACTTGGACACAGTTTTGAACTGGAGGAGTTTTCTGGTGGGGATTTTGGAAAAGATGTCCACGAGTATGTAATTTGGGAGACTGAGAATGATATCATGACTATAACTCTTGGCTGGCTCAGTTTTGGTTTTCTTCGTCTTGTTCATGGTTGGATCAGGTGTGATCACAAATAAGATCTGCACACAAATTCACGCATCACTCGACAAATGGGTCATTATAGAGAAGATAATATTGAGACTGAACAATATTCCCATTGATACAGAGAGTTTAGATACAAGCAAGCAAACTTAGCGTACAACTATCAAATCCCTACAAACTAGGGATACTAGGCCATCTCCTAAATGTACAGGAAATATACATGGAATCTATTGTATTAAATACATAATATTCTTAACAATGAATGCTGTAGCTTGGATTCAAATAGATACCTAAGCTAATATATGAATATGAAAACATTAAACATAGCAACAACCATGAATTCAGGGATCATGTTCTTCCCTAAACTAATTATAAAGTTAAGACTTTGAGTTGTAGTAGCATCGATCTCAAACCTTAACTCTGACCTTACAAGATACATTGATTGATAGATTACGGGAAATCAAAAACAGACTAGATAAAAGTCTTTAGGTGGGAACTTTGTAGTTTTAGTGATTATGTACATACCTTTTACACATTTTGAAGCTTTAAGTTTGCAATTCCCATTCCATAATATCATTTGTTCAGAAATGAAACATATGAACATCCACCAACTCGAAACACTCAAATACAAGCTTTAAGTTTGATCTGATCTATTTGCAAAAAGAAACAATCTTTGCAAATAGATCAGAAAAATACAAACCTTTTTCGCATCCCACAGTATTGGTTTGCAGCGATTTATCAGATCGGAACAGAAAATCAAGCGAAAAGAAACAATCATTGCAAATAGATCAGTTTAGCGAGAAGAAACATACAAGAGCTTTTATTGAACAGATCAAAGAGAAGGTCAACAAATCTAATGAAGAGAAACTAGTTTGATCAGATTGGATAAAAAGAATGAAAATTTGGTCATACCAATCCCAGAATTTGATTGACGTAGCTTCAATCGAATCGGCAACAACCCATTTCAATTCTCCTAGGAAACCAGAAGAGGAACAAATCAATAACAAGTTTGCAATCTGAAAACGACAGAAAAGAAGAAGAAGAAGAAAAAAAAACATACAGAGCTTTTGGCATACCACCACATCCACGGGACCTGTTTCAATCCTGTCTTCCTTTTTTTTATCTTTTCCTTTTGGACACACCCTGGCCCAAAACAGAATTTTCTTATTGGGTCAATAAACCCAGCCCAATACCCATGCGCAATTTACAAAATTGCCGCAATTTACCGGTAGTTCCCAAATTGCCACCAACTAGCACCACAGCATTTTGATCGACCATTTTCAATTTTTCATCAACGTTACTATTGTCTAACAGTATCATTCACGATCTTACTAGCTTTTCCGCAATGTTCACTTTGGCATTCAACTTCAACTTTAATAACAAGCAAACTTTGAGATTGAGTTTGTGCTAAGCTAGAAGGCCCAAGCGGACAATATGTTTCAAAGTCTGAAACATGTTTCTATCATCATCTTATGCTTTGTAAAGACCATGATTCAAAATTCGTGTTCACTGTGCCATTACTAAGAATCAAGCTTAAATTAAGTATTCGAGTTCTTTTCACTATTTACTTTTTTTATAATAACAAAGTAGTCGAAACTTATATACAATTTTTGTCAACACAAATCACTCACATTGAACCATCTGTTCTATTTCATCCTACAGGTACCGTTAAGAGCCCATCAACACTCCCAAAAATTGTATTCTGGGTATTGCGTCTTCGTCCTTCAATTTGCTGTGTCACTTTGAACTCGAGAAACCTTGAAAAAGGATGTCTTTTTTCCTGTTTCGCTATAATCTATCTGTTACGCTCTGACTTCAACCACATCACCATCTGTGAGCTTTGTATTAGGCAACACCAGCTGTCCATTAACCAAAACCAGTTTTCCGTCTAGTCCTACCCTCCTAGCAGCATCTGCAGCGGTGCTGCCCGTTGTCAACCTCATTATTTCACCATGCGGCCAACATATGATCACCACTTCCCCAAGGACAACAGATCCCCGTCGATACCCATAACTCGCTTCAGACCGTAACTGCTCTTCCCACCTTAGCATTGTCCTTAACAAATGCACCTGCAATTTGAAGGCAGACATTAGCTTTTGGAGCCCTTTTTGCACATGTATGATACAAGAACTCCGCATATACGCTTAACATTATTCGCGATCATGAATTGATGCAACACAAGTGCAAATAAAAAAGAATGGGTGTCTGAATGTGGTCACAGGCAAACCTTGTTATTGATGCTAGTTTCCATGGAAGTTGATGCAACGGAGTTAAATCTTGGTGTAGGTGTAATGTAATCAAGCTGTCTTCCCTCAAAGATAGCAGAAACAACAGCCCAATATTCAGATTCTTCTTCATCTGTCAAATCAATCACCTGAATGAATGTCGGCAGTAATCTCCCAAACTGATCTTCCTGCACAAGAAAACATAATTTCATATTTTCATATTCACCTAATAAGAGTTAATATATTGCATGGGACTAGTTATGATCTCTTAAATCTCAATCCTATTGTATGTAATCACATAATAGATTTATCATATATGTATACACTCTGGGTCTCACGTTATCATGAAACCACGTGCAGCACTTTCTTCTTCAGTTAGTTCTGAAAATCACAGAGATATTCCACATTTCCTACATATCACGATGTATATATTAACATACCTTGTGGTATATACCGTCTCGACAAAGTGTATATTTCTCTAGGCAAGTGCACCAATCCCCATGTCCTGGTTCACACCACCACTCATCAGAAACCTGAGATGCCAAGTCAAAGCAAATGGGATAATCTAAGCAGAGTACTCAGTTGAAGGAAGAACGAAAAAAAGGGAAATCATATAATAGATATCCGCAGAATAAGAAATGGATGGGACAAAAACACTGAAACTTAAGTGACAGTCTCAAAACTCTTTCCATGAATCAAATCCAGATTAACTATAGTGCCAGAAAATTTGAAGTAATGCCAGCCAACCTTCTTGTATAACCTTGCATAGGCCTCCCACCGTTGTTTTTGAAAAGAATATTTTCTATCAGCGACTGCTTCAGAAGCTTCTAGTCCAAAGCTCACAGCAACAAGTAATTCCCTTCCATCCTTCTCTACCCTGTAGTGTCAGAATAAATCATGTGTTATTGATTCATACTCCCCTAGAGAAGCTTATGCAATCTAGATATCAAATGGTCAAGTACCTAATGACAACTGCAGCAAGAAGATGACTTCCATCCACTCTAAGAACTGGATGTCCAATTTTCAACATACTATACTTCCGAAAGAAATCAATTTCTGTAGCATTTTGGTCTTCCATAGTTTTGGAGAGAAAGGATGATGCATCTATTTCAGATTCATCAGTGCTACTTCTGTTAGACACCTTGTTTCCAGTTTCTTTATAAAGCCAGTGTGCTGCAAGTCCATGTTCTGCATACTCATGCATCCTCTGAAAAAAAGTGAAATATCAGCAAAATTGAATTGTGCCAATTGAGTTTGATCCCATATCAAGAAAAATTTTGCACCTGTGTTCGTATTTGAACTTCCAAAGGTGATCTGTCAGGACCTTGCACTGCAGTGTGCAGAGACTGTAGAAGGGGATTTGCAGTTAAGATACCAAAAAGAGGTGACCTCTCTGATAAAATGCACTACATATATGAACATAGCTAACCATAAGTCTAGTAAATACATGATATAACCTATATCACATTAAGAGTAAACCGTCCAATCATGGCTTGAGACTTGAGGCTACTAGCACTAAGAAAAGACGAGTCAAATCATTCTAATGGTGTTCTAAACTAGTGCAATCAGAACTGAAAATCTGACCTGATAGCCACTAGGCTTTGGATTGACAATGTAATCATCAAACTCACCATCAATTGGCGTCCAATGCCTGCACATAGTAAAACAAATGACAAGCCAATCACTCTTTCTCACTCTCCCCATATACTTTATGTCCGCTCCAAATTGATATAAGAAACTTATGGCAAAGTAGTCCCATCTATACTCGGTTGACCTATTGATTGAAACGAAATGATATATAGAGGTTTCATATATGTCATAACTTGCATCTATACTATTATATAAGCCAAATTGCCTCATGCTTCAAAGTACTGAGCATCTAAAGAAAAAGGATTCAACTCCAAACTTTGCTCCATGGATTAGGCAGTTACCTAACTAACCCCTCTCCCTCCCTATCAGAAGTAAATCCCGCAATAACTCAACAAAAAGCAAAGCAGAAAATCTCCACTTGTAATGTAAAAAAGAAGGAAAAGAAGATGTACTAAATTTGATTTACTTGTGCACAGTGCCGAGAAGACTGTAGCAACATTGGACAGCAGGTCCATGCAAAGTCCCATTCTTGTCTCCAACAACTACCCTTAATGCACGGGCATCATAAACTTTATTGATGCTGACATCTTTTCGTTTCATCTGAATCAAATGGAGATACAAGCACAATGTTTTAGAACTTTGGAATTCTACATAAGAGCATATGTGTACTTTACAGTAAATGCTATAAAAAAATGAGCCCGGGATGCAGAACATGAGCATTTAAGTGAAACAATACCTTGCTGTAGATGCTATACAAACTTTTTAAACGGCTGGATAAAGTTACTTCCATCCCTGGAACATAACTGAAAGCATAACACGGGAAAATATTTTAATCTTGGTCACACTGGGAATGTGTTTTTTTTAATATAATTGTATGCGTGTGTCTGTTTAATTTTCAGTGAACATTGAACTGCAAGGAGCAATTGGAAAGGGAAAAAGAACATACGAAGTTGATATGATCAACTCCTGCTCAAGTGCCTCCTCGCAAATTACCAGAGATGCTAAAGCAATTCCAGCATCATGCACAACCTTTGGTATTTTATGAGTCTGCAAATCTTGTCCTAGAGTACTTAGAAAATTAGACCGTTTTCTCCGATCTAACAATACATCGAAAGGTACTACAGCTTCCAAGAGATCCTGAAAATCATTCATCAACTTCAGTATCTAGGCAGTTTAGTTTCATTCATAACCTCAATCTTTTAGAGAAATTATTTTTCAGGATACAATACACAAAGCGAAGCAATTACAAAGCTTTCCTTACAAATGTTTACCTTCATGGTTGTGACATCTTCATCATCTATGGATCTTTCATTGTCCAAAACTGAACTTCCTTCATTTAAGGTTGCTCTTGCAGATATTCTTTTCGAATTTCCTACTTTGCTGCTAGAGCTCCACATGGAAGCTAGATCAGCTCTCATGTTCTTAAACATTTGAGGCTGCATAAGAATTAGAGCATTCAGTTATATAGAATGAACAGTTCCAGCAACCCAGAAAGATAAGAAACAGATATTCAATGACAGGCAAAGAGATTGTGAGCAGACCTGAAGAACAGCAAAGCAAAGATCTTCAAGTTCAGCTTTCATAGCCCATAAACCCAATCTGGATGCTAGAGAACACCAAATTACCAAGGTCTCCTTTGCAACAGCTTGAGCTTTTTCTGGAGGCAGAGCGTAGCTGTAAAAAGATTATAATCCAGGAGCGTGACCATCTGCTGGTGTTATTAGCCTAAGACTTACAGAAGAAGAAAGAAAGAAAATTCCAAGCACCCAACTCAGAAACATATTGTTGTGTTTATTAGCCATAGTGGTACTTCATTGGTGAGAGGGCAATGTCCTTAGCTGCCAAATAATCTATAGTACAAATTTATACTTTATATATCACTAAAGATCTTCAGATTAAGAAAGAACATGGTGGTTGCCTGGTTGGTGCTTGCATGAGAACAAAAAACATGTCTTTATGAAAAATTTGAAGGATATTTATCTTTGGTTAGTAAAAGCATATGGTAAAATCTAAACAACTATAATTCTAAAGTTTAGAGGCCCATACATTGTTCTCATATTGTGAAGACGATCTGCAAGCTTTATAAGCACTACACGTGGATCATCAACCATGCCCAAGAGCATGACTCGTAGATTATTTGCCTGATAAATGAATAAGCATGAGATATATAAACTGAGACATATAACGCAGATCTAATATTACGAAGTAAGATACAAGTCCTATACGGCCATACCTCCTCGTGACCAAGTCTCCCATCGTTCACATTTATCCTGCGGTGTCTCCGTAAAAGCTGCAAAGAATAGGAAAAAGCACTGTGAAGACTCTATAGAATGCCCTTACACCATGGCAGAAGTGCAGATGATTAGAAATGTGTGCCAAATGTTCTCACCGGAATAAAATTTGTACCAGTATTTCCTATCTCTCACATTTCAGGTGTGAACTTTTGTCAGCTTTGATAATCAGCAGAAGCAATTACTTAAAATTTCGGTTGAGGTGCGCACGCGTGCACACACACACGCACACACACTAATGCTCAACATTTCGGTTGTAATGAAAGATTACCATAAGCATCTCCAGACCATATCTACCTACTATGTCCATTATGTATGGCGATCCAAATGACATTCACATAACTCATGAGTTTTCATGATCACTATGTTTTTACTACTTCCATGAAAGTAATGAGAGTTACATCCCTGGTAGGGAAAACAAAAGTCCTACAGACATGAGACTGCATATTCAAAAGAAACCAAGTACGTTTTGAGATATTCTAACTCATAACCAGCTCTTTTATTTTTATTTTTATGAGAATACCTGGTTTATGTAACTTAACCTGGAAACTCCGGCCACAAGCTTGGCTACATCATCACCAAACTCTTCTTCTATGTGGTTGAAACTTTTACATGTGTCATCAACGACATCATGGAGAATCCCAGCAACAACCGTATGAACAGCCTGCAGCAAACTTTAAATATTTGAAGCAATTAGTGACATGTGAAACTAATTTTGGACCAGGAACAGGAGATAAGAAGGACGCATACTCTTTCACCACTAGAAGGAACCAACATGGCCAAGATTCTTCCTGTATGGATACAATGGACTAAATAAGGGTCTCCGGTTTTGCGCAGTTGGCCATGGTGAGCCTTCTTGGCAAATGCAATAGCCTTTTGCACCTGCCTTCACAGATAATTAAACTGTTTTAGTGGAATTCAAGTTTATATTGTGAAGCAGAAAATGAAAAATGGTGGTAAACCTTTGGATCATTGAATATAGGATATCCTGTCACGTCTACTCCCTCCACCATAACACAGCCTGTAATCAAAAGCAGCATCATCAATGTTTGATTGTGAAAGTGGAAACAGAAAATTTGTGGTGTATTGTTTGTTACGAAACTAACCAGGCTGCGATTCGAGTTTGGGCCACAAGAAATCAACTTTGGTGGAAAGACAAGCCCCGGAGGCGATGGCGACGGCGGTGACAGCGACTTGAGTGATGGTGGAGGTGACGGCGCCGTGGAGAGAGCCGGAGCCGGAGGCGGCGGCGGCGGCGACGAGGTTGGCGGAGGTGAAGACGGAGCTGAGGGAGGAGGAGGAGACGGCCAAGTTGGGGGCGATCTGATCCAAGACGCATCGGAATCTGGGGGAGCTGCGGAGGCTGAGACGACGGTGGAAGTTGTGGACCAACATTGTGATTGTGGAGGAGGTTGAGGTTTGGCATGAGCAGATTGGCTTTGGTGGGAATGGTGGTTATGCTTTCAATTGAAAAATGAAAAATGACAACACCCACAAATAATAATAAATATAATCATTTAATCATGCAAAAGATAAGTCTCTGTTTCTCACCCTCTACAGTCTGACACGTGTAATCAGATTCGCTGAGAATCTTTTCCCGCTATATCATGGCGGCAATTTTATTATTATGTTCACAATAATCTCGACTTATTACTATATATTTTAATTTTGTGTTATCAATCCTCTACATTACTGTAATATCAGGAAGAGAATATTAAAATCATACACAAATGCTAGAGAGAATATTGACCAATGGCACAATATACAATGGATTTAGTTACAAGTCCGAGCACCGAGCACCAGGGCTACGATTAAGCACCTAATAAAATCTGTTTGTATTTAAGAGAAACGAAGAACCCTGATTAGAGTTGATTACAGTTCAGGAGCTTTGGACGCGCAACTGGCCAGCTCTCATCGATTGAACAGTCCCAAAAATTCCGGATAAACCTGTGGAAATGATAAAAGGAATAACTGTACTTTGATTGATGGCTTCTCACTTGCTGGTAAAGAATAAGAAGGTAACATTGTCAAACCTCAACTATTAGAATGATGAGGTGCCCACTGAAGAGTATCCAGCTGCTCTCATCTCCTTGAGGGTGTTAGCTAGCCAGTCCAATCCCTCATAAAGGCCATCACCTCGAAGAGCACAGGTCCCCTGTATGTGCCATTTTCTGTTCTTGAGATCAAACAGACCTAGCCCTTCACAAACTTCCATTGGGGACATAGCTCCTTTCTGTACGTACAGGGAGAAAACAAATCAATCAGACAAAGAACTTAATTTGTGCATTAATTGTATGTTGTCGCAGGGAAGAACCTGCAAGAAATGGGAACACCAATTTTGACAGGCAAGAAGTAAACCTACTGGTTAGACTCTTGGAAGTGGAAAGTAATTTGCTTTAGCTATTATAGGGCTCTGGTCAATATGCAATATTGAAGCCAAAAAGGTATAATGAAAAAAGAATAATAGACAACAAAACCACCGACCAACTGTTCTCAGTAAATCATATGTCAAGACTACAATTTCCAAATGCAATGAAAATACTATTTCCCCCCTTTAAACACAGCAGCCTGAAGCTCTGTACGGCCTTAATTGACATCTAACTGTGACTTTAGTAGGTTGTAATTCAAGCATTCTAATTTTTACTAAAAAGAAGAAATGAAAATAAAAGAGAAACCACATGTGGGACCTAATTACTTGAGGATCAGATACCATGCATGACATCCCCAGTCCCGAATTCCTAGCTCTAAAGATGACAATAACCCCCTAAACCCCTCAGAATCATCATATAAAATCACAAGTCAATTAATCCAATCACCCTTTACATCATTCATAAGCTAACAAGGATCATAAACTAATTCCATTACATACCATATCTTGTTTATTCGCAAACACCAAGATGACACTGTTGAGCATAAACGGATCACTGATAATGGCCTGAAGAAGAAAACACACATAAGTGAGAAACAATAAGTGGCCAATGTATCTGAACTGTATTTCTTTCTGGACATGATACCTGAAATTCTTCCTTGGCTCGTCCAATTCTCTCTCTGTCCAAGGAGTCAACAACATAAATCTGCATAGGCAAAAGTACGTATATCAAGAAAATTGTGAGTATTGAAGCAATAACAAAGCCAAAAGATGTAGACTAGGATACGAGAAAACACAAAAGTAATGAAAAGAGACACAATTGACTAGCAGGAATCATAATGCAGTAGAACAAAACAGTACCAGTCCATCCGTATTATTAAAGTAATGCCTCCATAGCGGCCTTAGTTTCTCCTGCCCACCAACATCCCAAACTGTGAACATCACATTCTTGTACTGAACTTTTTCCACATTAAAACCTGTTCATAAAAAGGGAACCTCAGTAAGCCGACAACAAAATCAACAGATATATACCGTCTACTCATTGGGTGTGGTTATATAATAGCCACTTTGAACATGCCTGATCGCTTATACTTCTCAGATTAAAGAGTCTCTTGATATAGGAAACATGTACGCATGCTAACATTATGACAGTCAAATAACAACTTCCCAACAACAGAGCCTCACGTATCTAGCCGTTGAGAATACCAACCTATTGTAGGAACAGTTGACAAGACTTCTCCAATGTGCAGTTTGTAAAGGATGGTTGTTTTACCAGCCGCATCTAGTCCAAGCATTACAACCTAAGCCACCACAAACAGAAATGATAATTGATATAAGGAAAGTGGATCAAAGGTGATCCGAGCAAAACACATGCTTCTTTTTAAATCTTCTTTGTGTTCTCTACTACATTCGGCTACGAAAATAGGATAAGTATTTGTTGTGTAAACCAGCTTATATATTTATCGGAATTAATGTGATCATACAAGAATCTCATCATCTTCATCATCATCATCATCGTCATTCTAATTTGAGGAACATATTTGCAGCAATTTCACCATCACCATCCATAATTAGAAGAAAAATGAACCAAAAGATGAGTAAATTCACACAGAAGATACCCGATACGAATATTCGCAATACGATTCGAACTACTTAGAAGAAGAATTGAGAATTTCAACTAAATTGAACCTAAAACAAAACAATTAATCACTTCTTTCTATAAACCCTAGAACTCCCTGGGCAAGTATGATCATCAATCAAAACAAGAAAAATGGCAAAAAAAAAATCGTACGAAATTAAAAAATGAAAATTCAAAGAGAAAGGGAAAGAGTGAGTACTCGCATCTCAGTATTGCCGAAGAAGGCATCGAAGAGCTTGCGAAAAGCTTGACCCATGGCGACGAAACTTCAACACCAAAAAACAAAAGCAGAGAGGAAAAGAAAACGTCGTCGATCTCTCTTTCTCTCTTTCTCTGTGTAAAGTATCGACGAACTATATGAGCTGGGCGACTAAATTAGCAGAGCTGCGGTGGCGATCGATTTTTAGAGAGAGAAAGCCAGCCACGATGAGATTTTAGTGAGAGAAAATAGAAACACAAAGGTCGCGTTCTATTCTAATTTCTCTGCACCCCAAAAAAGAAGAAAGATCTTTCATTTTCTACTATTGGGTCTATTGGGCTTATTCTTGAAATGGGCCACTGATCTCAAAACAATTTAGCCCATGGGCCTGCCCGGGGGTTGTCGCGTGCTTCGGACCCTACGGTCTCCTGAAGAGTGGTTGTTGGATTGTGACAACCACCATTAGTGTAACAGTGGCTGCTCTATAAATGGAGAGCAATGCCTATAAATGGAGAGCAATGCACATGTACAAAATTGGTAGAGGAATCACATTCACTTGAGTAGGTCCAGATACGTAGCAGCTGAGGTCTAAGTAGTTACGTACGTAGCTTGATCACTAGCTAGAAATGGCACCAGTATCAAACCAGGTGGGTGGTCATGTGGCGGTGCTAGCCTTTCCCTTCTCCACTCACGCCGCCCCGCTGTTGAACATTGTGTGCCGCCTCGCCACCGCCGCGCCAAGCACTCTGTTCTCTTTCTTCAACACCAAGCAATCCAACAGCTCAATCCTAGCAGGCAACACGTCCGTACTGCGTTACAGTAACGTAAGTGTGTGTGAGGTGGCGGATGGTGTGCCGGAGGGGTATGTTTTCGTGGGTAAGCCACAGGAGGACATAGAGTTGTTCATGAAGGCTGCCCCGGACAACTTCAGGAGGTGCTTAGAGGCGTCGGTGGCGGAGTCCGGGAGGGAGGTCAGCTGCTTGGTCACTGACGCCTTCTTTTGGTTCGGTGCTCATATGGCGGATGACATGGGAGGAGTGCCGTGGGTGCCGTTCTGGACCGCCGGACCGGCTTCACTCTCGGCTCATGTACACACTGATCTCATCAGGAACACAACTGGTACGTGTTACATAATGTTTTGATTCATCACTATCATATTGAAATGCTTCATTTAGTTTTATCATGTGTATCCGAACAAAGCAGACATATAACATATAAAGCTCCACATATAAAAGCAGATGGTTTTTTTACTAGCTACCTAACTTGTTGGTCCAAATAAATACAGGTGGGGGTGGTCACGATGAGAAGGAAACCATCACTGTCATTGCAGGAATGTCGAAAGTGAGACCTCAGGATCTGCCAGAGGGAATCATCTTCGGAAACTTGGAGTCGCTCTTTTCACGTATGCTTCACCAGATGGGACAGATGCTACCACTTGCAACCGCAGTTTTCATCAACTCCTTCGAAGAACTAGATCCTGTGATCACAAATGATTTGAAGTCCAAATTCAAGAGGTTCCTCAACGTGGGACCATTGGACCTACTAGAACCACCAGCAAGTGCAGCCACCACCACACCGCAGACGGCGGAAGCTGTTGCCGGAGATGGCTGCTTATCGTGGCTTGACAAACAGAAGGCGGCGTCCGTGGTCTATGTGAGTTTTGGATCAGTAACAAGACCATCGCCGGAAGAGCTTATGGCGCTAGCTGAGGCTCTGGAGGCTAGTAGGGTTCCATTCTTGTGGTCACTTCGGGACAACTTAAAGAACCCACAGCTAGATGAGTTCCTAAGCAAAGGAAAGTTGAACGGAATGGTGGTGCCTTGGGCGCCACAACCACAGGTCCTGGCGCATGGTTCAGTTGGAGCCTTTGTAACACATTGCGGTTGGAACTCGGTGCTTGAGAGCGTAGCAGGTGGAGTGCCTTTGATTTGCAGGCCTTTCTTCGGCGATCAGAAACTTAACGCGAGGATGGTAGAGGATGTGTGGAAGATTGGTCTCAGGTTGGAGGGTGGGGTTTTCACCAAGAATGGCATGCTTAAGAGTTTGGACATGCTATTATCACAAGACGAGGGGGCCAAAATGAAAAACAAGATCAACACACTAAAACAACTCGCACAACAGGCCGTAGAACCAAAAGGGAGCTCCACTAGGAACTTTGAGTCATTGTTGGAAATGACCACAACCAATTAAGCACAACTACAACTACATTCCACAAGAATAAAGAGTTTCTGAGAGTTACAGTTGATTGAACAAGAGAGCTACATTTTAGACAGATTTAACTGTGGAGAAAAAAACACTAAGCATTGAGGCAACGATATGAATAAGACAAGCAAGAAACACATTTCTGCACAACCCATAAAGGTTATCATACGTTACGCTAAGATGAAGAATCAATACTAAAAGTCATTTAAACAGATTGAATCCCATCCAGCAAGTACATATAGATCAATCTGGATCCAGCAAAACCGGTACAAATGACTGACATATTCCTCTTCCCTAAATCAGCACCTAAATACTCTACAGCCATCCAATAGACACATAGGCAGTGCAGCCTGCAGGCCACGGGCGACATTGTGCTTTTACTAACTTCAACTAAGAAAATTTCGGAAACAAAGGGGAATCTAATTAGGGGAAAAATGCTGTGTATTTGCATCGACAGATTTGGATGACCGAATCTCGACAGATTCGGATGACCGAATCTAGGTACCCCCACTGCATCTTCCATCAATCACCCATGAATTGAGTTCTGACATCTAGGAATCAGCCATTTCATCTTGGATCTCATTAGGGGCAACGAGCCCAGGAATAGAAAGCATCCGTTGCCGTTCTCTTTCTCTTTGTGCAGCAGCCTCCTCTGCATAAAGATCTTTGTTGTCCTGCAACAGAGTAAGCAACCCTCTTAATTATTCTCAACTACAACCATATCGTCTAACAAAGTAACAAGGACCTTTCTCAAACATGAAACAGATTCACAAGTTAAAAAAATAGTAAAAAAAAAAAAAAGGAAAGAATGATCATTTGATTCTTGTAGCATCATACCTGTGCTGAAAACTCTTTAGATTGCACTAGAAAGTCTCGGATGTGATCCTTAAATGTGGGGAAGTCATTCTTAGACTCAAATAGCCCATTCACAAATTGGGTGACCTGAGAACAAAAAATCAAATCAATATAACCCTTCATATCAGTGGTATTCTTATTCAATTATTATGAACATACACAATACTATTAGAAGTATACCTCAATGGAAGTCATGTTGGGGAAGGATTCACTCAAAAGCTTGACGGTGAAGTCCCGAACATACATTGCATTATTTTGGTATTGATAAGGAGCCACTGCAACATCCCACAGCGGCTCCGTCACTGGACCACTTTCTACAAGGCAAAACAGCTGCTGGAGCACCAAGACATGCAACTTGAATCCAGGCTTATGAAAAGTGTCTGTCAGGACAGCAAATATTTCTTGCTCGATTTGCAAATAGTATGTCCGGAAAAATTGATTACAGAACTCCGATTTCTGTCAGTCGTAAACAACACACAATTAGCATCGCAAAGGTACACTACTCAGAAATCAGCACGCTTTCAAAAATAATATAATTAACACACCTGAAAGTTCTTCAGCATCTCCAATAACAGGTTCAGCCCAGTTTCAGCAATATTTCTTTCTGTGTGCCGAAATGCCCAAATAATTGAATCCATGACAAGCTTAAGTTGCTGAAGCAAACCAAAAATACAAAAACAATCAAAAGACAGTACGTGATGATAAAACATATAAATCTGGATATAGCCAGCAACAAAATGAGAGACAAAGAAAATGAAAAGAACACAAACCTGACTTGATAATCTAATCAACGCAGGAAAACAGTGTGCTGCAATGGCACGAAGTAAGGAAAAGAACTTCAGGCGATGCTCTGGATAATCTTCAAAGTTTTTTGTAATCATCTGCAACAGTAAAAGTGCAGACAAGTCAAAATTAAAGCTAAGTAAAAATCAGCTGTAAATCACTATGATTTCAGTTCTACATAAACTAATAGAGGCATCAGAGTATATGCTGCTCCATAAAACTAAGAAGCCTCAGAAGATTTACAATATTGTAGAACAGAAAACTTCCTTACCACCAATGTGCACTGGAAAACAGCTTCGAATATCCGAGGCACATCATCTATCATCTCAATTTTGTACCTGAAAACAAAGAATATGTTATTCAGTTTTACCATTGCACCATTTCTAATAGGTTTACTGACATATATCTTTCGGGAAAAACAATCTTAGAGCTAGATAATGAAAGAAGGACATACTTGTTAATAATTGTGGCAAAAAGCGATAAAACTTCTGACTCTCTAGCATCAGGCAAATTCCTGGCATAGTCACCAAGGACAGGATCCAACATCGGAGGCACAATTTGTTTTCCTATATGTGATTGGTCTTCAGCCTTGTCCAGGAATGTCTCGATCAGTTTGAGAGTCTCCCTCTTAACCGACCTGTTGAATGAAGCAGAAAAAGATATGGTTTTGAGGGTTGCATACTAAACTGGATGAGAATTTGAAATTTGACCTGAAATTTGTCAATTATTCGCACCTTAAAAGTTTCACAAAGGATGTTTTAGAAGCATAAGGCCCCCCTTCAGCAATGGTACTAGATACAAGCTCACTGTACATCCTGTTGAAAGTAAATAGATCAACACATCAACTTGTATGTCTGGAAGGAAGATAATAGAACAATTGAAACTCGATTAACATCTGAAAATGTTGGTTATACCTGTAGACATTAAGCATGTCCAAAAAGATCAATGACATCTGGGTTAGGAAAAATGTTCCAAGAGAGCTGGCGACACTTGTATTTGTCTGCAAACAAAAGAATGTTACAATTGATATCCAAAACAGGATACTGACATAGATCTATTCAACAGAACAGTAAAAGAACAAAAATATGGAGATTATAACCAGGCTGCATTAAATAGTTTAATGACCAGCAAAGCAGAATTTGGATCTATTGTCTGCAGGATACCACCATTTTGAGAAATGCATACCTGTAATATATTAAGCACAGTTCGAATAACTTCCTGATCCTTGAGAACATCAACACTTTGGCGCGCTTGCCCAATGATCTCAGCCCATTTCTGAATGACAAGTAAACTCATAAGCCACAATATACTATCAGCACTAGTGACTTTGCAAGTGTGTGTGTTTATGAGAAAACTAATGGACAGGTCTTAAACAGTGATAATTATATTACCTGATTTGGGAGACTCATCAATCTGTGTAGATATTCATCCCTTTTCTGGGGATCAGATTCTGCTTGAATCATATGACCGACCTATGCATAACAAACGTAAATTGTTATTAACGAGATTTACAGTAGAGATATAAAGCAGAGAACAAAAAAAAGACATATACCGCTTCATAAAAAGTATGAATCTGGTGAGGCTCAAGATCACCAACAGTTGTAGGGAGGCCTGTCAAGAGTTCAGACACAAATGGTTCGCTTTCCCCAACCTGAAATTCACAAAGAAGTCAACAGAACACTAAAAAATAATAAACCTAACTGGTTTCTACCCAGCCTAAAAGAAACGGTTAAAATGCTGAAAAGTATTCATTGAAAGTAAAAAGTATACCTGTACAATGACAAATTTACGCTTGCACTTCTGAACAATTTTGAGGAATGTGTCACACGCCATGTCCTGAAATATGTGTACCAAAACTTATAACAGAACCTCATGTCATATGAATATTTGAAGTTACAATAGAGAAAACAGCGGTAGCAAAATAGAGAGAGAGAGAGAGAGAGAGAGAGAGAGAGGAGGG
>NC_020497.1:20354614-20356867 GCF_000184155.1 Fragaria vesca subsp. vesca | reverse complement strand
TTTCCACATGAACAAATGAAAAAGGACGTGATAAGATGAAATCAAAAACTAAAAAGTCAATGAAAAACCATGGAAGGCAACCCCAAAAAGCAAAGCTAATTTCAAGCAAAACAAGCAACAATTAACACAAAGGAATACTTCTTGAAGTAACTATTTCAAAATCTCTAATCATACAAATATTTCCACATGAACAGATGAAAAAGGACGTGATAAGATGAAATCAAAAACTAAAAATCCAATCAAAACCATGGAAGGCAACCCCAAAAAGCATAAGCTAATTTCAAGCAAAAGTTAACACACAGATTACTTCTTGAAGTAACTATTTCAAAATCTCTAATCATTAAAATATTTCCACATGAACAAATGAAAATGGACGTGAAACATTACAGAAACAATTACATCAAAATTATGCTTAGAATAGTATAAAAATCCAAAATCAGGATATTGATGTATACAATCAAAAACCAACCTTCAACACTAAAATTGTAAACATTACCTGAACTCCGGGATGTGTTTCATGCATAAATTCAAACAACTTATTCACAACGGTCTTTAAGAACTTCCAATGAGCTCTTAAAAACCTTGGGTACTGCCCAACAACATACCTGAAAACATATCGAAACTCAAAACATAAGGATTTTAAGCGCAAGACACAGGTCAAATACCAAGTTGCAGTGACAGATTACTGCCTAAAAAACATCAAGTTTAATACTTGTACTTGTAAACTTACTGATAAACATTAACAGCAGTAATAAGCTTTCAACATAAACTAATTAAAAGATAATACATATATATACACACACTTACATAATGTTGCTTGCAATCACTGCTTTGTTATCTTTCCCTTTTATGATTTCGCATAAATTCAGTAAGTCACGAATCACCATCACCAAAAATCTGTTTTCCTAGAAAAAGAAATGGTAACAAACATCAAGAGACTTTCTACAATGATAAGTACATGGAAAGCATGAGACCATTAAAAGAAACCAAGTGTCAAAACCTAAAACAGAAACATTAGATTATTCCAGTAAAACCAGAGCAACACATACCTGTTCTTCCGCCATGGAACCAGATATAGACCCTATTGCCCAGCATAAAGTGTTTAAGTTGTTCCATGCCCAGTCCTCGCCACTCAGTTGTTTGCTCAACTTCTTTAGCATCTGGGTTCCATCATAAACAGAAACAAATAAGTAAGAACTCATAGAGACCCCCAATACAGAGGTTACACCAAAAAGATTTAAATGCATTTATAGCTCGTATGAATTTTAAACATCATCTAAACAGTGAATTAGAGCTATATTACTGTTTACTTTCAGTTTTGAAAAAGCAGAAATGCCACGAATTCTAATACCCATTACCTGCTTCTCTGTGTCATCATGGTCAAGGTGTGCCAAATATATTAATGTTTCCCTCATGATCTGCAAGATGATTATGATATTAATAATAAAAAAACAAATAGAGAAAGTGATAGAGGAGGACAACAAAAACCTATATATGTATGTAGAAAGCGGTAATGTCAAAATTTTATCATTGTTCCAGATTCTTTTATGAAAGCATCCTACGAAATAAAAAGGTAACCAAACACAGCAGTTTCTTCACATTCAATCATCTGGAAGAAGAAAGGAGCTAAGAAACATTTCTTTTGGATATATAAAATTAATAAGCTGGTCCATACTGCTCATCACACAAAGGTACCAAATATGAACATATCAGCACAAATAACGATGGATCACCTTATATTGGACAAGAACATCATTGTCCTTGAGGGTCTCACGAACAATGTTGCCATTCTCATCTTCAACAATGAGAACCTCTTCTGGCTTTGCCATTCGACAGATCATGAGCAGCCTCAGCTTTGACATGATGCTAACATATATCTGCCTCCTCTGCATAATTTGAGAGCCAAGGCCATCAACCATACCAGGAACCATAGGCATCTGCTAATTCGATACAAAACACAAACAAGAGATAGGGTTTAAAATCAAATACCAGATTACCTTTCCTATCATTCAAAAACTAATCACCAAATAACAGAGCAGCAAAATATAAAGGAAGTATTACCTGCAGTCCCATCATGTTAGCTGTTGCTGCAGGGTTATCCAAATTATTATGCGCCTCATATAGTTCCAAAACCAAGGAATTCCAATAGTCTAAGCAAACCTTCACACATCCAACAAAGAGGATTGTTAATTCAACTATACAGGGAGAGAGAGAGAGAGAGAGAGAGAGAGAGAGAGAGAGAGAGAGAACGTA
>NC_020497.1:20299090-20354294 GCF_000184155.1 Fragaria vesca subsp. vesca | reverse complement strand
GAGAGAGAGAGAGAAACTGAGAGCATCACCATTACGCATACCTTAAAAACTTCAGTGTCATCAACATATGAGATGCTTATAAGATATTCAAGACCCATTAGCAACGCATTGACATTTTCTTGGCTCGTTTCGAGAACTCGAATATGAGACTGCATAAAATGAGAAAATCAGCAATGATCTAGTTGCAGGTTATCTAAACAAGTTACTCATATAAACAAGAGAAGACACTTACCTTGAAAAACGAAGTAAAGAACAGTGCCAGATTCTGAATAAATGCCTAGAGAAAGAACATGAAAAAGAGTTAACACAGCACATGCACAAATGGGGAGCCTAAAACCAATTCAAATTACCTGTTCCTCGCTGGATCCATTTGCATAAGCCTCAGGAATGTTTGTGGTAGTTGGGAGAATAGTCTAATTAAGAAAAGAAAATACAAGTAAAGTGATGAGATTATTATACTACTAGAGGAATAAACCAGAGAACTTGCTTGAGTAAATGCCTTGAAGAATATCATGATTTTGTGCGTTAAATATTGTACTCTTCAATTGCAAAATAAACATGAAATTTCTAGAAACAAATATAGTGTATACAATATTCTCTGATATAAATGGAAAAGAAGAAATATAAATTGAGAACTCAAACAATATATCCTATCTGAGACATTTGAAGGACCTTGACACTCCAACCACTCACTTTTCTTGGTTATTTTCTTCATGTTTAGTAATTCCAGTATAGAAATTTGTCAAAATATACATTGTTAACGCCAAATTATAAATCTGCCACTTATATATTAGCTGCCTTTTAAAAAGTGTTAAAAACAAATCACTAAATTACATGAATCTTTACAGATCTTTTTTCACCTTGTGTACAATAGTACATGAAACATCTACCATTCAGTTTAGATGGATAGGAAGATACAATGAAGTTTGAAGCATACACACCTGTAACTGCACCATGAATATCATATACATTTTAACATACTGAGTATTGTAGAAGTCACCGAATGTAAGTGCTGCAACCTGAAAAAGATATATTTTTTTAAGAAAGAAATACATATAATGAAATGCCGCATATTGTTTCCTTATGGTACCATCTATCTTCGACATTACAGGATAAGTGCAACTAAAGTGCATGAAGAGAAATGGAAAGCAATATACCTCCGTTAAACATTGAAGCGCGAGATTCCGATATTGAGGCATGGGAAAAAACTTCAGAAGGGTTTCCAGCTGTAAAGTACAAAGACACAATAGAGTGATGAGTATAAAATCTTTAAAATGGCAATATGGAAAGCAAAAAAGCATTTTACACACCAACGGGGACTCAAAGATATATCCCAAGGGAATCCATGAGAGGAAAGCATGTAATGTCGATAGTGTTGCACGCATAAGCTCAGTTCTTTGAGATACAGACAGTACGTACAAGCATAACTCATGAATAAGTTGAAACTCGCTGCAAAGAGATCAAACACAATAGGGAGTAAGAGATTGCACGAGCACTATAAAAAGGCAAGTCAAATAAAAAACTATAGGTATTTTCTGATGCCAAAGAAGCAAGGAAAATCTAACACTACAATGAGTATGATAAAGTAACAAATCAAATCAGAGTTATAATACCAGGACATCATTATATGCCAATAGGACGAGGCCAAGAAAAACGTAATTCCAAAAAATAAAAGCAACAGCTATAGCATTAAAAATCTTCAAGCAATTACCTGTTCAATGATTGTTTAAGCTCTTTTATCTTCACCTGAGTCATTTCTCCCCTTGAGAAATCAAAGACCTCTTCACTTAAAAGCTGAATGTATCACATTCAAGCAGTTAATAACAAACCAATGAAAACCATCAAGAGTTTAAAATCAATTAGTAAAAAAGGCTTACTTTCAATATAGCCATACAATTCTCGCAGATTGTTTCACTAGTTTTAGCTGCTGAAACAAGATCTGGAACAAAGCTTCGCCATTTAGCAGGCCAATCATGCTTCAAAATCTGTAGATTAAGTAAATACACCACATTACATCGCAGCATAACAAACGAGAATAAACTTCATATATGAATACACCAGTATAAACTCATTAAAAGTGAAAACACGTATGCGGTAATTACAAGTGTATAGTACGACTAATTAACAAAATTGATGAAGAGTGGAACAAGAAAATACCTGAACCAATATGATATTGAGTTTGTTGACATACAGCCTTTCGTTTCTAAAAGACGCTTCATTACTTGAAAGCTGCGCAAGAGGGTAAAAGCTAAGAGTAAATAAAGCATACAAAAACACAGCTTCATTACTTGAAAGCTGCGCAAGAGGGTAAAAGCTAAGAGTAAATAAAGCATACAAAAACACAGCTTAACAGATTAGCATAGCAAGATTTCCCATCCTCAAATTCAGTGCATAACGCATACCTGCACAATGACATCAGAGATATAATTTTTCATTCCATCTCTCTGTTCAACGGGCAATGCATTCCACCTATACTTGATAACCCCTTCTAGGACCTGCAAATGAAGTAATGAAAACCCATGAAAACCCACAACAAAATCCGCACCTTAAATACAAATAAAAAGATGTATACAGTTTGCTATCTAAAGGTTGAATAGAGTTGAGGGTTGTCTAGACTTTACTATGATTCCATTTCCAATAGAGAACAGAAATATGCTACAAAATTGATTTGATATGTGTTTCTACATGATTATAAAGCAAATCTAGTTTTCAAAAGCATACAGACTCTGCTACATCCAATGACCTCCTAGCTAAAGTAGGCGAAAACTCATTGTGCAACATATTGTTTTTTACGGATCACAACTGACCTGCAAAGCAAAGAACTTGGTATTGAGGTTACTTGTGCTCTGCAAAATGTGCACCACTTGGAGCCACATATCTGGATTGTTTTGCAAGTCCCGCAATATGAGGTCTGCAGCTGCCCTCTGTGTCACAAAAAAAGTACTCTCAGAAATCACAAAATTATGGTGGAACACATTGTTACAAAATAAGAACAAATATATATTTCATCTATGATTTCGATAGAGTCTCAGCAGCCAAATTGAGTTATTGAAACAAGTATCAAATTCAGCTCAACTATTTCTGAATTTGTTCGTTTAAGAATTTCAAAAATATCTGCGGTTTAAACCCTAAGATTAAACTGATAAACCCTACGGCGTGGACAATAACCCCAATTCACCGCCGTCGCATAAAAAAGCCCCAAACAGAAGACACGTTAAACCCTAGCGCCTCAAAACCGAAAATCGAAAAGCTCAGTGAACAACGAAACAGAGAAAGGAGGGAGGAAGGAGCAAAAATCTCTCACCTCCTCCTTAGATCCGGTGCCGTAAAAGGCCGAGACGGTGGCATCGAGCAGGCCAACGTCGATAGGCTGGCTCAAATCCCGAAGCTTCTCGGCCGCCATAGGGAAGGCGGAGAGACTATAGGGAAGGAAGGGAGAGTCGATCAAACCCTAGAACCGGGAGGTAGTAGTAGAGTGAAACAGATGACCCAAACCCTAAGTGAGAAAGAGAGAGAGAGAAAGAGAGCGAATAGTAGTGAAGAGAGGCCAAAGGGGGTTGTGTGTGTGATTTATTTATATATTAATTGAGGAAAAGAAGAGAGATAGGGGCGGAGGGAAATAAAGATAGCTTGAAAATGAAGCAGTGTGTGCGTGCAGGGGAGTGAAAGAGTCAAAGACGGGTGAGTATTTGTATTGCTATGGGTTTGTTGAATTGAGGTTTTTCCGGCTCTCTCTCAGAGACGTGCCTCTAAATAAAGATTGATCGAGTGACCTAAGCCGAGACGATTTCGGACTCTAAAATATAGTTCGTAATTGCGCCGGAATTGACACGCGCTAGTCAGATAGTGGACTCTAGATCTACATCCGTCACTTCGTTAAGATTTTTCTTTTTCGTACTCTTGTTTTGTTGTTTCGATAGATTCGTTCTCTAACGGCCACAGCTCGTAGGAATGAAAACTATTCTATATTGGCAAAATAAACAAAATTAGCATGATTTTGAAACCATTTTGTATTTAGGGAAAAGGAATTACTAGGTGGGGCCTCTTTGCCTGGCTGTGACGCTCCAATTGAAGCTGCCCGATTTGTCAATAAATCAAGCACTTGTGACAAATTAACCTCATATTGTTTTCAAAAGTTGAAACGGAATTGGCTCCGAGAGTCTGGTTTTGATTGGATACTAGTTGGCAATGGGGCCTTTGGGCTTTTCGTGTGTCACGTGGTTGCTTAAACAAGCATTGTACTTGGGCCTATTCTCAGTGCAAGGGCCAAAGCCCAATTATATGAAGAGGGTACAGAGTCGATGTGGGAGAGGGAACGAGAGGAATGGCAGATGGAGAAAGACCTGTGGCAAAGTCAAGGCTTACCTGCTCTACAGAGGAGGTAGTCAGTCTTAAAATAAATGAAAAAGGAAGAAGTTGGAAACACTTGCACACAAGCAAACCAGACTACCAGAGCCAATAAGAAGAAGTTGGAAACACTTGCACACAAGCAAACCAGAGCCAACAAGGAAGAAGCAGCGCTTGTTTCTGAACAAGGGAAACATGAATCTGTTTAGATTGGCAGGAGACATGACCCACCTCCTGGGCATACTAGTTCTGTTCCTTAAGATCCACTCCACCAAATCTTGTGCAGGTACAAGTGCATACATACATACAATGATACATATATGTATATGATCATTCATTGATTCCTTGCAGACATTTCTTCCTTTCGGATTGTACCTGTGTTGCTCTCTAAATAATCTGTTATACTTCGTATTGTAGTTTGACTACAGATAGATCAAAACTTGAGACTTTGAATCCCCGTTTTAGTTCCCTATCCCATATATACTTCATTGTTTGATTCTCGTTTCTTGAGAACTTGTTACTGCTAAGAAGCTGTATAGCAACGCAAGACATTTGCAAGAAATAAAGACTGTACTTTAGATAGAGAGGAAGAACTATCAGTTTTAAAGCCAGAAGTCCTACCTTCGTATATCTTTGAGTTAGTGACTGAATGCACTTTTGTAAATCTCCTATTCTTACGTTTAGCTACAATTGAAAACTATTTGGTAGTTCTATTGAGTTCTTTGACTCAGTTCACCAGGTTACTATTACTGGTGTGCAGAACCAGCATGACATGCTTGAGGTTGTTAAGTGCCTTTTTCAGTCTAATAACAGTGATCATTTGTTCCAGGGATTTCACTTAAAACGCAAGAACTGTATGCGTTGGTGTTTCTCACCCGATACATGGACTTGATTGTGAAGTATTACTCTCTATATAACACATTATTCAAGCTAATCTTCATTGGAACTTCTTTTGCCACGGTCTGGTACATGAGGTACCATAAAGTAGTGAAGCAAACATACAATAAGGATCAAGATACTTTCAGACACTACTATCTGATCCTTGTTTGCTTGGTGTTGGCTGTTCTGATTCCCCATGAATTTACTGTAACTCAAGTATGAAAAGTTCATGCCTTTTCTTGTCCTTTCTTTTTAATATATACTCCAGTTAAAACCATTAATTTGTAACTGTCTGAAGTTCAATCTTTTGGGAACCTGATCTGTTGGAATAGGTGTTGTGGACATTTTCAATATACCTTGAAGCTGTTGCAATTTTACCTCAATTGGTACTACTTCAAAGTTCAAGAAACATTGACAACCTGACTGGAAACTACGTTTTCCTTCTTGGGTATGTCCTAACTCCTCTTTGGCAGAATGCCATTTGCTTTTGTCCTATTTCTTTTCTTGGATCGGATTCTCTGAAACTTTGCACCTTGTTAGGATCAAATGGGACTACAAAGTACCATAATGTGTTACGCAAACAATCAAGAATGTCATAGATTCATACCTATCTTTTATCAAGTGGAACATGTCATAGTAATCAGCGATGTTATGTAATGGCTAAGTATGAAATTAGGAGTCTTGTTTTTGAATTCACAGAGTGCATTAGTTATTTGAACAAAATTTGATAGCATATATTCTTAGAAGATGGTGATACTATCAGATACTTAACAGAAAAAGAATGACAATGCTGATGGTACTGTTAACGAGGTCTTCTGTTTTCCATTTATGAAATCCCCTAGGGATTTCAGAATACTAGATCGTTTATGTTTCTTGAATTTTTGTTTGTGTGATTATGGTGTAAATTTGTTTGTTGTCCTTGTAGTACTTATCGAGCCCTATATCTTCTCAATTGGATCTATCGTTTCTTCACAGAGCTGCACAGAGTTCGCTGGATACGTAAGTTCTATTTGGAGTTAATGAAATTGTTGTCCATCCCATTTAGGCTAGAGTGATTAATTCATGTATTCAAAACGCAGCTTGGATCTCAGGCCTAATTCAGACTGTTCTTTATGCCGACTTTTTCTACTATTATGTCAAAAGGTACCTCATCTGGTCTCCTTTTTATGCTAAACTTCTCCCATGAGAGTAATTGATTCAGCTCATTGTACTGGAAACACATTGGAAGGAACTGATATAAGATTGAATCACCTGTCAGTTTCTTCTTAACTGCAGTTATCATTTGAAACATGCATGAGACTGCCTTTTGAACAAATATAAGATACTTAAGTTTGTATGCTCCTATTTCGTACTGACATATTTTGTTGGATTTCTCCAGCTGGAAGAAGCATGAAGAGCTTAAGCTTCCTGCTTGAAATCGATCATTCTGGATTTGTAATTTCTCCAACAGAAAAGCAATGCATATATACCGCTACTGCAGAGTTGGACAGTTCTTCTTCTTCAATTTATCCTTGTCTTGAGCTTCTCTCATCTGAAATCTGATTAGCATGCATAGAATAGTATATGAATCATGATGGGAATTTAATGATCCACGAAATAGTGGATAGATAGTAGGAAACCCTTCTCGTTACTGTCATAGTGTCATACTATAAATTTCAAAATCAACCTAACTAGGGAGATATTATCGGTGTTGTTAAGATCTAAGTAACATGGTTACTCGATTTCCTTTTATAAGACTTTTTTCCTTTTTCTGTTTTATCTCATTCTCTTCTTATTTCCCTGTCTCACTCGCGTCGATCACCCTGCATTTTCAAGATCCTGTTCATGAACTTCCATATGCTCCTCCTTTTTGTCTCAATACAATATATCTCCAGAGAATACATAAAAATGTAAAATCTTCTAGATAAATGTAAAATGTACTATCGAAAAAGCCATTTGAAACTAGGTACTTAAATAAAACACTGACCAACATGTTTTAAGTAAAGAGAACACTCTTCTGCATATACTGATATAAAACATCCCATTAAAATACTTGACATGGCAGCTAAAGGTACAAACTAGCCTGCTATGGCCTTTTCCTCATCAATTACTAAGCATAATTTCACTTGATAGCTCACTCAGAGAATCATAACTTCACATTTCGTTTTGTCCATGGAACAAACGTGCCTGTTTCAGATTCTTGCGCCACAAGTAGTTGTAAATGAGGGAAACAGAGAACAAGTCAGTGCTGTTGCAGACCTAGCATGGAAGAAGTGGGCAGAGAGCTAAAGAGGCTGTACGACACATATATACTAGGGTGTCATGACAGTGAAAGAAGGCCATTCAGAGCTTCTCATTCATATTAGTCTGGTAGCACCTACTATGTTTTTGAATGTCCATCATGTTCTGTGTTGTTAATACCAGCTACTAATATGGTATTACCATCTGACCATCAGAATCTCAAAGCTCCAGAACACAGATTGCATCAAACTTTCACTGTTCACTTGTTGAAAATAGTTGGTAAGATGAAGTGATTAAAAGAGACGAGAGAATGTGTAGTTTATATATTCTTGACTTGAAATATTGAAAAATCAACCTAGATAGAAAAATCAACCTAGAATAAACTATATAGTAGAGAGAACTAGAGATTCAACACCGCGTGAAAGGAAGGAACAGGGAAGCAGCAGGTTGTATATCGCCATACTCACATTTCACAACTACACATTGGATGCTTGTGTTAGGATATTAAGCACTAATTGTATCCAATTAGTAGTAAGAGTGTTTAGCTGTTAGTTAATTAGCTAGCTTAAGTTCATACTGAGCTATAGATAAGGGAGACGTGGTTGGTCTCTGTGGTGTCTTAAGACATCATATTTGCTGTAGCTTCTCTCTTTTCTTCAATTAATCAGAATCACAGTTTCCTTATCTTCTGTATTGCTTTCTTCTTCTCTAAGCTTTTAGCTTACCAAGCAAAATTCTTTCTCTTATTATTAGTTTCACAAAATGCTCTCTTGGTTTACCTTAGCTTCTATATTGCTTTTGTTTACAGCAATTCCATTAGAAGCCAATTCCAACCAAAAAGAATTTGGAGATCTCAATCTCACAACTTCTTTTTCCGGCCCTACTGGGAAAGGAAGTGGATCTTCTCTAGGTAACAGCTGCCTCGAAGTACTATGTAGCAGCACTAATCTTGAGCAAGAGGTACAAGCTTCTTCATTTGCGAAGGTACGAGTGAATAAGTCCATTTACGGTTATAGTAATTGTAGCTTCTACACCGGAGCTGGAGCGACGATGTTGCAGTCTCACAAGGTCCATGCTGCAATGAATTTGAAAGATCACACAACCTCCAACACTATTGCAAATAACTTTACAACAGTCATAGGTTATGAATCATTTGGCTTTATAGGTTACGAACCATTAACTTTGAACATCAACAGTCCTCTGGCTGACCAGGAGGATGGGGCTTGTTCTGGTATTGGCTATTGCCATTCCTCCATTCCAAGACGCATCGAGTACTCTTTTGCAAAGGAGGCAGAAAGTATAGTAAACATAACTTTGTTATCCATGTATATCTGGTATACCATGAGAGTTGGTGTTACTGGTACACCATCCAAGTCCAGCCTCATCCTTCCTTTGTCCATGGTAGGAAACGTCAGTAGTGCGCGACAGCTGTACTATGAAAACATGGCTGTCCCTCAAAACTATGGTAAAGGATCTGTACATTCTCTCATCGAAGTTGGAACACGTGAGAAATTGGTATACGACATGGCTTACCTTCCACACAGCAAAGTCTTTCATGCAAATTTTACTGTAGGTAAGTTGGTAGTCCCTGACTAACTATAATTCATAACTGATTTTTAGCCTGAACAATAACAGATGATTGTCATGGTTTTTTATAAGATTTTGGAATTTTTAGCTGAGGTGTATAGATAACTGACTGCTAAAAACTTGCAGGCCTCGGCTTTTGTTGCTTATTTATTGTTTTTGGGATCACTGGGATCTATTCTAGTGTGAAGAACCAAAAGTTGGTTAAGCACAAATCCAAGTTTTTCCAGAAAAATGGAGGGTTATTATTACAGCAGCATATTAATGCTTCTACCACCAGAGGACGTACAACAATTTTTACTTCCAAGGAGCTAGAAATGACTATGAACTATCATAAGAAGAGTCACACTTTCAGTCCAGAAGATTATGGAGTCCAGCGTTTCGTAAATGAGATTATCACTCTCACCCAAATCAACCATCAAAATGTGGTCAAGTTCTTCGGATGCTGTCTGGAGACTGAAGCTCCCATACTAGTCTATGAACTCGCCTCCAGTGGGACCCTTTTCGACTACATTCATCATAGGAATGGGAGAAGTTCATTGCCATGGGATGTCCTTCTAAAGATAGCCTCAGAATCAGCAGCTGCCCTTGCTTATCTGCATTCTGCGTCAATCATTCATGGAAATGTCAAGTCTTCAAACATATTGTTAACAGATTGTTTTATGGCCAAAGTCGTCGGCTTAAGACCTTCGAGGTTAGTCCCTAGTAATGAATCACAAATAATCACATTGTTTCAGAGAACACTAGGCTATCTAGACCCGGAGTATCTTCATAAAGGCCAATTGACAGATAAGAGCGATGTTTACAGCTTTGGAATGGTTTTGTTAGAGATTGTAACAGGAGAGAAGCCAATATCATTTGGCAGACCAGAGTGTCAAAGAATCATTTCTTCCCATTTTGTATTGTCCATGGAGTCACAAAGCGGTCTTTTTGATCAGATTGTTGGGGCACAAGTACTAAAACAAGAACAAGAACAAGAGCAAGTCAGAGCCGTAGCTGAGCTTGCAAAGAGATGCCTCAGTTTGAGTAGCGCAGAGAGGCCTGCTATGGAAGAAGTGGCCAGGGAGTTGACAATGCTGAGATCATGAACCACCCATATACGTACTTGTTGGGACACAAGTACTAAAACAAGAACAAGAACAAGAGCAAGTCAGAGCCGTAGCTGAGCTTGCAAAGAGATGCCTCAGTTTGAGTAGTGCAGAGAGGCCTGCTATGGAAGAAGTGGCCAGGGAGTTGACAATGCTGAGATCATGAACCACCCATATACGTACCCAGCCAGCTACTATCTATAGACAGTCTCATTGTTATCTTATTCTCCTATGTGCATAATTCATCTATATATGGCAGATTCCTACAATTTCGTATTATGTATATTGTTGAATGTTTCGTCTAAGTCAAAGTTTGATTTTCAGTACCCCAACATAAAAATTAGGGTCAATGCATGACACACTCACCACCCAATAGCTATATGTACATGTTTGCTTCTTACATATGTTTTCTTCTTATATGTGATGCAATATTGTTAACTTTCATTCTTTATCTGAACAGACTAAGTTGGAACTTAGGACACAGCAACTAGCTAGTATATAATATTTCTGGAACAAAATGAATCAACACCTTGATCAGATAGATGAACTCGTACGTGGACTAAGTGTCACTCTGATAAATTAAGTTTGATCGATCACAACACAAGCAGTTCCAAACATGCAGTTCACAACGCAAGCCTTGAGGAGAAGTGCATGCATGTTATTTAGTAAAGTATCACTCTTGTAAATTAGTATGACAATATCACTATGTATATGATCAGTTCTCAACAATCGATCTCAAGTATATAATACATTGTAAACAAAATGAAAAAACTATAAAGAACATTGGTATGAATTGATTGATGGCACAATCCAAAGCGCCGGCGGGTTGCGCAATTGCCAATCAATACTTAGAGATTCATACGGTGTAGCAGTAAACTCGCTTAAATGGAACACACCAATTTCAGCACGCAGTGGTGGTTTCGTCTCATTTGGTCCCCAGGGTCTAAAATTCTTAAACGTGAGATCATCGGTGTAGTATATATATGCAATCCGCCTCGATGGGATAGTTTGAAGCCAAAACAGACACCGGTTGATTGTCGCCGATGAAGAAAGCCTCGTCTCCAATGGTCCTCACCGGAATATGCTGCACGATATTATTGTCTTCCTGGTCTAACACCACCCTGCAGATCTGGAATGTCTCGAGAGTAATGGGCATGTCGTCGTCGTATAGTGGTAGGTCATACCATATCATTATACGGAGAAGGAATAGCTCTCCCTTTGTTGACTCAACAAGATAATCACGAGTTGACTGAATCTGTCGGGTACAAGTATCCTTCCTTCCGTTACTGCTTTGTTGTTGTTGTTGCTGCTATGATCATTATAATCCACGGCCATCATTAATCCACCATCTCCGACTGTGTATAGTTTACCTCTATGGAACACGAGGTCCTTCATGTACAAGTCGTCGCCGTCGTCGTCTTTGGCGGGGACGAGAGTCCAGCTTGTTTGGCCTTTTTTAATGAAAGCCAACTTGGCATAAACACCGCAGAGCACCGCGACAACATAGTCGTCGGGACTTAGGATAGGGTCGGCTGAGAGAACAACTTTTGCGACGTAATATCCATAGAGACCCTTAGCTTTGTGGTGCGGTAGGACAGTGAACTGGAAATCGAGGAAATCCAAAGGAGGGAGACGGATGGGGTCGGCTGCAGTTTGGAAAGGATTATGGAGAGTAATAGCAAGACGCTCATCATCTACTGTGGCTAACCAACCATGGCAGGAGCCGCAACACCTTTTCGTATAGGAAGGAAGTTTTAAGTGAATGTTGTCGTACACTTTTGTTTCCGAAAGGCTGTATATTCTTCTTCGGGTCTTATTTCCGTCATCGGATTCAAGTGGTGGTGGGATGATGAGCAACGGAAGTAGCTTCTGGTGGTTGCGTTTAGGGTTTGTTTGAAAATAGGTTTTCGCAAAAGTATGCCATTGTTTGCAAACAGCGCCAAAACGAACAATGTCTATTGGCTCCAACAATTTATCCAGAACCAAAGAGAGAGCAAGCCATTGTGACGTTGGGTCTGTCAAGGCCATTTGTGTTTGTTTTTGGAACAATAGCCATTTGTGCCCTTATTATAGACTTATAGACTTATTTTAAAACAAAATTCTGGAAGAATACGGAATTCTGAAATATAAGCGAACAAGGATTCCCTTTGTCCTACCAAACCCAACACGAGTTTGAATTCAATGATAGAACGCAGAAACACAAAGAACTCAAAAGCAGACACCTAATCAATGCATAGAATGATAGAATATCATTTGCCAGAAGCGTTCTCATATGTCATATATCCCTGTTTCTCTTCTTTTCATTTTAACAAAAACACCTTATACAACATTGCAGTCATCCTACCTAGTCTTATCTCCCATCCTTGTATCCACATATTACGTCTTGAAACCAATAGCTCGAGTAAATCTAGTCAACAACATCCTCACCAAGCCCGCAATCTGATTCAGAAGAAGGTGCCACATTCTTTCCTTTGCTATCTGCTGCTAATGTTGGTACCCCTTCCGCATTCTCCTCGGGTTTTCGCTTTTGTAAAATTTGGAGCTGATTCTTCAGGATCTGTCCAGGAAAAAAAAAACAACTTGAGAACACTGGCATACAAAAATCACAACATGGAGATTTATGACTGCCACATGTTTTCAGACAATAAAGGGTACCTCAATCTGGTGCAGAAGAACTTTTCTCTGGGCCTCCAGCTGAGAAGCTGTTGTATTTGAACCGCTGCCCAACCTCTCCCCATTGGCTCCATGAAAAGGAGAAAACATGTAATGCGGAGATTGAGGCAATGACAAGTTTGCAGGTCCACCAGGGGTTGCAAACTGCGGTTGTGAATGTAATTCAGCACTAGAGGACTCAGCCATATGTCTATTAAGAGGAAGTGCCACATATCCAGAAGACCTGCATACAACACGAGATTGCTTGTTAAATTCCTGATCAGGCAACACTCTCTCTATCAGCCAGTGAAACTAAAAGACTGATGACTATACAGAAATTGGCTGTTAATATCATAGTTCAAAAATACAATCAACTATTTCACTGGGAAGTGGGTGGAGCTATATCCAGAACCACTAAACACACCCAACTTTTTTATTTTATAAGCACAATGTTCTATGCCAACTTAGCAGGATATATGTATAGTCACTTGTACAGTGCACACTCCAACAGGCACACAAGTAGCTAAATTCTATGAGGGGAAACAAAATGGCAATGAACAGATAAAAATAGAAGTGTAACCACTTTACTACAATAAGAGTGGCATACCATACTAGTCTGTTTGCAGATGGATATACATAAGATTTCTCATATATTGATGCAGCTGCAGCAGCAGCTCGGAGTCTTGCTTCATGATGGCTCATGTTATCACCAGCAGCTCCACCACTAGTTGATCCTTGAGCAGTTGCACCTGATATGCCTGTCCCTGTTCCAACTCAAATCATTAAACACTATCTTTGACTAAAGTCCCGTATGACTATAGTGGCTCACAAATATAAAACCATGAAACATGATATGTTCAGTATACTTCACTACACATTACTAAAGCCACAAGTTAAATGTCCAATTGGCATTTGATTGAGGCCTTAACTTGTTGTTTCCTATGATAACAACCCTTCATTTATGGAGAAAAAATTATATATAAAAATACAAAGTTCTGAAGGATCCTCGAACACAAAATATCAGACTTCACGGCTTCTTAACAGCAAGTTAATACTACATGCAAACTCAAAAACCGGATGTTTACCCTGTTGATGAGCATCGGGGCGTGATCCACTTTGTCCTCGAGCAGTACCTGTCCGACCATCAGGAGGTACAACAAGGGCTCTGCATGTTGGGCAGGTATGTTGTCGCTCCAACCATGATCGCAAGCAAGCCACATGAAAAAGGTGTCCACATAATAGTTTCTTGGCTGTTGTCATTTCTTCACGACAAATGATGCAGGTTGCGTCGCCTCTAGATATCCATCAGAAAAGAAAAAGAAAATTAGATTCTCATATGCAGAACAAACATTAACAGTAATCAGACCACTAGAAAATAATAGTAAATTTTAACTCACGCATTAAGCTCTTCAGGTGTAGCGTCTGGGAACCGATCATTCATGTTTGAAGTGATTTTTCGATAACGGACGTAATCAGCAACACGAATCTTAAAGTTCCTAAAGGTCTCATAGAGTTCGCGAATCAAGTGCACTGGCAAGCCATAGTACCTAAGGAGGGGAAGAATTTAATATCAATATGAAAGAAAAAGTTCAACATGTGCATATCAAATGTTAATTACTACCCTTAGAGGAACTTCCCTACATAAACATTCTGTAACATTTGGGCCTCTATCAACGTCCACCACTAAAGACCAAATAAGTTGAATGTAACATTAATTAATTGAGAGGTTCAAGTACAATGATTTCAACTGAAGAATTTGCTCCATAACAAATTCAATCTAATAAACCAAAAGGTTGCCCCAGGAGTTAGGATAAGTGGTGGGTTTGGTTGCCCTCTCCTGTAACCAAAAAAAAAAAAAAAAAAATTGAAATAAACCAAATGTTAAAATATTGTGAAGTACACTAACTAGTGTTTTACATCCTATCAATCTCTAAGGTGGTATCATGTAGTCATTCCAGGTGTCATAATTACAATGTTTTTCCATCTGAGTGTTCTTTAGGAATAAAAATCCTAATACAATTGCTGAGTTATGTAACAAGTTAGACATGAAAACCATGAATATACAATCTTGAGGGAAGTGTTAGGTATGTGTGTGTGAGGTGTGGGTCTATGCTCAGGTGTGCTCTAAAGTTAGCAAACAATTGCATTTGTACATAAGAAAACTATCTACACCAATGGTCAATTGAAACACTCACATGAAAATCACAATGAAGAAGCACAAATACATAGACAAGTGGAGCAAGTCCCGAATAAGTTCCAAATAAAAAGTGTAGACATGCTTCTTCTCCCATTGTCCCTCCATAATCATGTCAGTGACATAGAAAATATATTTCACAAATGTTGACAGCGTTGTCGTTGCTAGGATCATGTACCTGAGATTAGAAACAAGTGAACAACAGACCTAATTAAAAGAAGAAACACCATAATGCAGAACTTGATAAGAACATGCAACAACTCATATAGTCTGCTACAAGAAACTTCGATGGATCATTTGGTAGTGCAAGCATTCTCATATAGTCATTTCAGATGCAATAGTAACTTAACATTAAGTAGCACGTTTAACGCGTAAAACGGAGCAGAAGGAAGGATCACTCACTCGAATGCAAAAAAGAGGCAAACCGAAGGCTTCTGAGTGGCTACGATGGTTCTGACAGCACTGTACAAAAAGAGACTATCTACAACAAACAAGAACCCCAAAAACGACACAATCCTCACATGCGACAGCGTCGGCACAGAAGGAGTAGTCTCAATGTACTCCACTCTCTTCTGCGCCAACCAATGCAGAGCCTTTATCAGCAACAGAGCAGTAACAAAAGCCAGAAACGACACCGAAAAGTCCTGCCTGAAAATCGTGATTGCAAACAGAATCTCCATGACTTCCCTCCACGACTGCTCGTTGAGCCTCTCCACCTCCGGCTCCCGGAGCTTGCCGAGGAAGAGCTTCTTGGTCAGTTGCCAGAGAATACACATGATGACGAGGCCCATGTTGAGGAGAAGCACCAGGCTGATCTTGGAGGTTGATAGATAAACCATGGCTGGGTAAAACTGGCCTCTGCTGCTAAACGCATGGTAAATAATCGCTAGGGTTCCGATCAAACTCAGCCCAGCGTAGGTTTGCAGCCTCATCATTATTATTTTTTCAAAACGATTCAACAGATTAAGAAATTCAAATCTAACAATGTTACAGTGCCATCCAGTTCACACCTAGATTTCAAAAAAAAAAATCAATAAATCAAAGACTGAAAAATCGAAATTTAATTATACGATTAGGAAGAATGAATTACCTGGTGGGAAGATTTTGCTCCGTTGAAATTTCGGGTTTGCTCTGTTCGTTCTGTGCTGGGTTTCTTTTATTTTCTCCAGATGAAACTAAAATGATGTAGGTCTAACCAATGAGGGGGTTCCACGTGTAGAGAGACGGAGATTATAACCAATCCGGGTTGAATCTGACCCAGCCGCCCATTTAGTACAGGCTTTGGCCCACGACTATTCGGGTCGGGTTGAAAATAAGAGACAAATAGAGAGAGAAAGAGCAGAGAGAGAGAGAGAGATGACGACGGTGGTGAAGAGCATAGTGCAGGCGATCAAAGAGAAAGGTCTGCGCAATTTCTTAAGGCAGGCCAGGGAAGAAGGTTACCTGTATGTTCTCTCTCTCTCTTTTTCTCAATCTGTTTTGATATTCGATGATTTGTTAATGCAATACTTTTGGGTGTTTTCAAAGATCTCATTTTGGTTGTTAGATGTATGCATTTGGATGCAAGAACAATTGTTGTAGCTACTGTTTCTGAATCTAATTGTTTCTTTACTAAGTTTTGGTTAGAGGATTTGCTTTTTCTGATTTGTGTTTGGAAATTGTGGGTTAAAGAGTGAGACTTTGATAGAGGATGATGAGTTTTAGCTGGTTTAGCTTGAATTGAGAGAGACAGAGGGGATTTTAAACACCTCCCAGCTACGGTGAAGTGTTCCGAATACTTTGTTAGTGTTGGATATATAAGAGAATGTGGGAAAGAGAACATAAATTGGAAGCTGAAATTATTGTTCTTGAAGCTTTGGCATTTGTGCTTACGATAAAGTTGTTTTTTGCTTGTACTGACTGTTTGTTTTTCGGTCTGGGTACTGACGACTGTTTATGCCCTTTTATGTTGCAGAAAATGTCTACCTGATGGAAACCTTCTGTAAGTCGTTATTTCTCTGATACTTGAATGCTTTGGTTACATGATATGTTGGTTTATCTATCGAGCATGCCAACATGATCATGCTTACATGGCTACATGATAGTTTGATCTTTTCAATAATGGGGAATACCCTTCTTTTCTCTTTTGGTGAAGAGGAATACCTTGCATAAATCAAAGTGTCTTGTTTGTTAAACTGTTCCAGCTTCTGGACATGTTCATCAAAATGTCATGTGTGTTCATTCAGGCTTTAAATCACAGAGATATTATAGTTACACAACATGAGGCTATATTTCAATCGTAGGCCAGTTGGAGTTTAGATAAGGGTTAGTTCTTCATAGTTCTCGAATGGCTGCTAGAGTTCATGATATCACCATTCTTTAAAGCCCCTATCCCAATTAACATTGAATGAAGGATTATTTGCACTTTATGATTTTCACTTTCATTTATGTTGCAAGTGTTGTAGTCATCAAATAAGGATGAGTTATTTCAACTCTCTAAAAAGTGCAAGTGACAACCTTGACTGAAATTTTTGTTTGTAATGGATATAAGTCTGTGAAAGGGATTCATTCTATTGCTTCCTTATTCTTAGTTGTTTCTGTATTTGTTACCCTGTATTCTACTTTGAAATTCATTTTCAGCATCTCTTACTAGTTTTTGTTTACTTTCTGTAGGCAAACTAAAATCCACAATATCGGGGCAAAGCTTGTTGGTGTTGATAAAGTTGGGAACAAATATTATGAGAATCTTAACACTCAATATGGTTAGTGTTTATCTTCAATTGTCCTCCTGATACCTTTCTAATTACTACAATGCATTGGATTTGAATGATTGAATCCACTGTCACTTGTGGCATTTCTGATCAGAAGCCATAGTCTCAACATATCATATGTAGGAAACATCAAGAGGTGATGATAACTAATTGGCAGGTCATGATGTCTGAAAATTGTGAAACAATACTTTGTAGCTTGAAGTTATAGATCATGGAAAATTGTAATTCTAAATATGAAGAGCAAACTTTTATTTTGTGATCCGGAAAAGAAAAAAGAACTTTTATTTTCCTTAGAAGCGTGCAAATTCTCTTGTTGATCCACTGACGAGGCTGTAATTAAGTATTCTCTTCTAGCATTATAATTATGCATATCTCTTACTAAATATGTGGGACCTTTATTAAATGCCTTCAACCACATTTTCAAACCATTTTTCTTGCTGCAAAACAAAGTCAGGCTACTGAGGGGTTGTGCATACGATTGAACCCACTGCTTTAGTGCTTTTTACATGCATGTATTGATACGTCAAAAGTTCACCCCATACACAATTGCTACTTACCAGCCACAATTAGGAAAAGAATTACCATCATATTAGAGTTGTAGAACATCCTTGTTTTCCTTTTGGGACGTAGCAGACTAGTGGCAATTCTTTAAAAGCACTTTATTGCTTCATTGATATTGCAGTATGACTGTGACAGCTAACTGATTCACTTGTGGAGTTTCTCAGGAAGACACAGGTGGGTTGAATATGCAGAGAAAGGTCGCTACAATGCTTCTCAAGTGCCACCAGAATGGCATGGTTGGCTGCACTACATAACAGATCATACTGGAGACGAGGCAAGTTCTGCTTCCTTGTATGATCATGTATGCTGAAGAAAACAAATCTTATCACATGTAGCTAACATGTATTAATGAACCGGTTGCAGCTTCTGATGCTAAAGCCACAGAGGTATCACCTTGAACACAGGGAGAATTTCACTGGTGAAGGTGATGAGTTTATCTACCACTCCAAAGGGCACAGCCTCAATCCAGGGCAGAGAGACTGGACCAGGTACCAGCCTTGGGAGCCAACAAAACCCTGAGCTATCTCATGGAAGATTTTGGATAAAACTTGTACGATCCGCGTTATTCCGCTCTTCACTGCTGTAATAATGGCTTGCCCTTGTGCAAGCTGTGAATCCTTTTGAAGTTAAACATGATGTACTGAATTCAGTAAACAAGCTTTAATTGTGATTTGACATCTGGGATAAGGCTATCATGGAAGTCCACATTGTTGTGTAGTGTAATGTGATACCATTTTGAGTACTGAACCATAGAATTTATGGTTTTTGCCGCTCTTTCGTGGCTAGATCCAAAATGTTGGCAGCATGCTCTGGTTTGTTCCTCTTGTAGGCGATGGTGACATCTATCTGTATTCTCTGTGCCCTTTTATGACTAAAACGATGAAAATGATAATGCTGTGGGAATTGAGATTGATGATGAAAGTGTAGTGTTAGATTAGACGTGAGAGGTGATGCTCGGTTAGTGAAGGAGAAGGTTACAAGTCTGGAGTCCCGTCGTCAGTCGTGGTTGCCTTTTAACCAAGACAAGTTTTAAGCAGCAAAAATGTGAAAACGTAGTTACTGTAACAAAAAACTAAGAATGTGAAAACGAAAACAGAGTAACATACCTTAAAACGGTGGCAGTAACTGAAAGTCAGAGCAAGTAACCTCAGGAGATTGAAAGGAAAGATCAGGATGATCGGGTACGCCAGCAAATCTAATAAAGTCAGTCCAAGTGTCCAACTCCCTTTCCTGGATTCTGATGTCTATCGGTTTCGTCTGCAAATGCACGACCGTGTTCACCTAACTACCAAGCAATCCACCAGAATAGAACAGAACACACAAAGCTTCGCACGTGTATTTGCGAGTTCTTCATGCCTCTTTAGTTCATACATACATACATACACACCCGTTATTGAAATTCCAAAGATTTTCTATGTCCCATCAGTTGGAGCTTGAGCTAACATTCAGTGTGGCGCCGCCTGTTCTAGTTTCTTGGGTTGCCCCCAACTAAAGTAAAACTAAACTACATATTCCCAAGCAAAGCAACCACCTTTAGTACTAGTGTTTCTTGGTTTGTTAGCTTTTAGTGAGCTCAGCTGTACGAGGAGCAATATTATCAATGGCCTCCGATCCCGAGCAACCGCCGCGTTCTTCTCTCCATGAGGTTTCCTTTTCAATACCCACTTTTTCTTTCTGCTTATCTCTGTCTCCTGCTTGATCATGAAGTTAAGAATTGGTATCATAAACTAGAATAGAACTCAAATGTTGAAAATCAAGTTGTGCATTTCCTTGCTAAAGAATACAACTTTATTCAAGATTAACAACAGGGGTGGTTGGGTCTTGTTGTTTTAAACAAGATGGTTTATTATTCAATTTCAGTTTCGAGGTCTGCATTTTTTTGCTTCATTCTTTGGAAAAAAGAAAACTTTTAACTGATGAAAATTGAAATTCAGATGGGGATTTGGTATTTGGTCTTTGGTGTTTTATACCACATCAGTTTTGATTCCAAATTTGGTTTGATGCCGAACAAAGCTGCACCAAAATGAACGAAAAGAGGCTTTGTACATGTCAAGTTCTGTGTTTTATTTGGTTGCTCTGAAAACTATAATATCTCCTTTTCACTTGAGAACAAAATGGGGTTTAGTTGACTGTGGACACAGCTTCTGGCTTGGCTCATTCAGAATTAGAACAAAAAGGGCGTTGATACACACAAATTACATATGTTCCACTTTTGTTCTCTACATAAGAATGCGTGTAATTGTCTGTTTTAGATATCTGGGTTCAATGTTGTTAAATACATCACCATTTCTTAGGTTCAGAATTCAGGCGATGTTCAGATGCCTCTTCTTAATGGCGGCCAATTTTCAGACAACTATTCTGTTCTTGCCGCAGTACTCCCGTGAGCATTCTTTTTTCCTTTTTTAGCTGTTTTCATATTTTCTTCTGATAGTCAATTTTTCTTCTAATGTTGTCATTGCCTATGATGTCAGGTTTCTGTTCCCAGCTCTTGGAGGACTACTGTATGGCTATGATATTGGTGCCACGTCTTGTGCAACAATATCGGTAGAGGTATAGATACACTAGTATTCAGAGAGTTCCAACTTCACACGTAATACACTCGACAATCCAATTAATGGACTTTTGTTTTCTTGATGCAGTCGGCCACATTAAGTGGAGTATCATGGTACGACTTGTCATCTGTGGAAATTGGTCTTATAGTAAGTGTACTACTAAACTTTCTTGTTGTTACTGAAATCTCTGTGGGGTTATTTTATTGTATCCCTGCTGCTCTTATTAGTTCTCTTTATTAATGGCTTTCAAAGAAAGTGTTAATTTTCTGCCTATTTCCTTGTGCAGACCAGTGGCTCATTATATGGTGCCTTGATTGGCTCTGTGCTGGCCTTCAACATTGCTGACATCATAGGTTGGTTTTTCAGTTAGACAAGTAAATTTAATGATTTTATCCAATATTGAGGAAGTTTGAATGATTAATCTATATGAAGGAAGGAGGTGGGAGCTGATTTCGTCTGCTATAGTCTATCTTATTGGGGCAATAGTAACAGCACTAGCACCTGACTTGCCTATTATGGTGATTGGGCGCGTTGTATTTGGTATAGGAATTGGACTGGTAATCTATGAAGTGAATTTTCATTAAAACAAACGTCTAGCTCCTTCTGATTATTCTCTGTTTTTTTTATCTATACTCTTTTAGGCAAGGCCTGCTTGAGATGTATGAATTTTGATCTCTTCTCTCGTAGGCAATGCATGCTGCTCCCATGTATATTGCTGAGACAGCTCCAAGTCAGATACGAGGTCGACTAATATCACTTAAAGAATTCTTTATAGTACTCGGAATGGTTGTAAGTGCTTCATCATTACATCTTTTAGTGTTGCGACTGCAGTCAAGCCAGCTAACAGAGTATTTCATTTTTTTCATTTTTTGCCTCTCTTTATGGAACATTCTAGAGTAGCTGACTAGTTGGGATGATTGTTCTGTATATGAAGGCTAGAAATTACTAAGCACCGTAAACTTTTTGCAGGCAGGTTATGGAATTGGTAGTCTTTTAGTGAGTATAGTTGGTGGTTGGCGGTATATGTATGGAGCTAGTGTCCCTCTGGCAGTAATTATGGGAATTGGAATGTGGTGGCTACCAGAGTCACCTAGATGGATCCTTCTACGCGCCATTCAAGGAAAAGGAAATATGAATGATTTGAAACAAAATGCAATCAGTTGTTTGTTCCGGCTTAGGGGTACAATTATTGGTGATTCAGCTCCTGCACTAGTAGACGAGATGCTTGATGAACTTTCTTATGTTGGTGAAGAGAAGGAAGCTACATTCTTAGAGATGTTTCATGGAAAATGCAAGAAAGCCCTCGTGATCGGTGCAGGGTTGGTGTTGTTCCAACAGGTAGTTACAGTCTGTGAAGCAATTTATGATGTGATCAGTTCTGGACTTTGACTAATACGTAGGTCTATACTATGACAGATCACAGGGCAACCAAGTGTGCTGTATTATGCTGCATCAATTTTCCAGGTACTCTGCTATTTAGCTCTAGGGTACTGATTGGGCATTGATGAAGAGATTATCAGTTACATGATTTTCTTAGAAGACATAGTCTCATCCTAATCCGTTGTGTCCAATAGAGTGCAGGATTCTCAGCGGCATCTGACGCAACACGCGTCTCAATAGTACTTGGGTTATTCAAGGTAAATTTTCCAAACTATGTTTATTTTATCCAGAAGCAGTTCCCCCAACCTACCCCCATTCTGATATATGCCTTGTTTATCTTTCCTCTAAAAATGGATAAAAATAAATGTGCGTACATTTCCATTGAAGAAATTGACTCTCAATAGATTTGCCTGACTTGGTGTTTACTGATGTAGTTGGTAATGACTGGAGTAGCTGTGCTTGTTGTGGATAGACTTGGGAGGAGACCTCTACTGCTTACAGGTGTTTCTGGGATGGTATGCCCCCTTTTTTACCAATGTTTTTCTTTTTACAGGTGACTGCATGTTTACTTATGATGCATTTCAGAGGCAGCATTTAACTGGTTTAGGAGAAATCATGAGAACATAACTGTGTTCATTCTCATTTCTCCACTAAAGGACAAAGAATTAGGCGTAAAGTCCATTTGAATTCAAGACTGGAATCCAATAATCTTTAAACCACCAGTACTCTTGAGGGATTTATTCACTTCTTCATGTGACAGGTCATCTCTTTATTCCTCTTGGGGTCATATTACCTCTTCTTTGATGATACACCAGCCGTAGCTGTAATTGCACTGCTGGCATATGTTGGGTGTTATCAGGTAACTACATTTGTCCTTTCATTATATGAACTTACGTCAGTGGATCTGGTGGCTTATATATATTATAGGATTCTGCAAATTTTGAGTTGCTGTTTTTATATATTTAAAGTCATTGTGTTTTTTTAGTTAGAAATGCTAACTTTCATAAAGATTTTTCATTTCACTTCTCAAGTTTTCTAATTCTTATTTTTGATACACTTCAGTTCTCTACTAAAAAATGTATAACTCATGGTATTGATTTTGCAGTTCTCCTTTGGTCCCATTGGTTGGCTCATGATATCAGAAATATTTCCCTTGCGATTAAGAGGACGTGGACTTAGCATAGCAGTGCTTGTGAATTTTGCTGCGAATGCGCTGGTGACATTTTCATTTTCCCCTCTAGAGGTGCGTGAGACTTTCAGCAATGTTTTTCTTCCCACTAATCTGCAAATTTTCTTAACTATGTTGTTTCAGATTATTAAGATAATTACATATTCGATTAGTTGTGGGAAGTGTGCTAGATCACCAAGTCCATGTTAATTCGCTCAGTCCATCAGTTATGTCCTTGATTGTAATACTGTAATTTCAACTGTGATTGATTACAGGCATGGCTGGGAGCTGGAATAGTGTTTTATATATTTGGAGCAATAGCCGTGGCATCTCTTGTTTTCATTTTCTTCATTGTCCCAGAGACAAAAGGGCTTACTCTTGAAGAAATCGAGACCAAATGCATTTAGGAATTATCCTTCAACAATTCGACATAGTTGTCTGGTTTCATGTATGCAGGGATATACATTTTTCTCATATCCAGCGCTATACGAGTACCGTAGGACTGTCAGGTGTTGTATACTAGCACAGTATCTCATGTTGCTGTACCATTATCTTCATGTCGACTATGTATTCTACTCTCCTAACTAGGATGTGTATTCTTTAATAGGATATAGGAAATAAACATTTGGCTGCATTTATATGTTTTTGTACTTCACTGAAATTGAAAATTTGAGATATGTGGCAAACGCATTTGTATGTTATTGTATGAATCGTATTCCAAATTTCCAATACACTAAGAAACAAATTAAAGAAAAAGACCAAGACAAAAAGAAAGCTAGTATTTTCGTTGGTCAATACAGAACCAACAAACCTCTGGAAACCTCTCGATAAGGATTAAGCAAAGCAATGATTGGATATGATTACAACTGTTACTAATACTACGTACTCGACTGTCTTTCCACTCTCATGGCTTTGCGAGTTTAATACTCCCTGAATATCCGACTCCAGACTTTGATAAGCGATATAAGCAACCCCTATGGCATCTTCTTCTTCTCTCCCACAGGTTCCCAATCTCCTGTCTTTTCTGTCTTTTGTTCATTTGTCTGTTTGCTCAGTTTCAAGCATGATATGATCATACACATATTTTACATATAAATGTCTTCTTCATCATGTGGAGATCAAGACCAAAACTTTCTCAAAATTTGCATGCTTTTAACAGAATTTACGTTCTGTGTTTGATTCCTGAAAGAACCCAAAGCTGTAATCAGTCTGGTGTTGCTTCAGACCAGAGTTCAGTACTTGGGTTCAAGCCCATTTTACGACTTGAACAAAACTGGATTTGATCACCATTTTGATCAGTAATCATCATTATTGAGGACCTTGTTTACCTGAACCACAGATTCTTGTTCAGTTATCACTTAGATGAGCTGAGGTGTATATAGGTCAATTTACCCCACAGAAGAGTATAGTCATCCGTCATCCATGTACTAAAGAAGGTTGTGTGTGTATAAGCATGTACAATCAATTGATTCAATTCTATTCCAGATTTCCAGTACTGTGTTATCTGCATTCAAACTAGTTAAGTGGACGAGATTGTCTAATAGACACTGTGCTTAAAAAATTGTAAATTATGGGTGCATTGATGATTTGGTGTATATGCATTTTTCTTCAGGTGACAAGGCTTTCAGGTTCAGGTGACATTGGTGGTGCAAAAGACCCTCTTCTTACTGGGGTGCATAAGATATCCCATAACTATTCTCTTCTTCGCGCAATATTCCCGTGAGTATTCCTTTTCCTTCTTCTCTTCTGATTTATCCTAATTTTTGCTTCTATAGTTCTATACATTGTCTACATATGCCTCTTTTTGTATGCGATTATCTGTTGGATTGGGCTGAAAATTTTGCAGTTAAATCATATTTACATTTCTGTGAAATCAGATTTTTATTCCCAGCTCTTGAAGGACTGGTATATGGCTATGATATTGGTGCCACGGCGTGTGCTACAATTTCCCTCGGGGTACTCATATGTATTCTGATTATTCCCTTTCTACTCAGAGAGTGCCTACTTCATAATTCATATATATGCAACTCTTTATTCAGTTAAATTAGGCATGCTTAACTCTCTTGATATGCTTCCTAATGCAGTCAGCCACATTAAGCGGAGTATCATGGTACGACTTGTCATCTCTGCAAATTGGTCTCATTGTAAGTAATTTACTACTAACCTTTTTAGTTTGGAAGTGTTTTGTGATGGAGGAAGTTTCTTGGGCTTTCAAAAGATATAATATTTATTTGTCCATAATTTTTCAGGCTAGTGGCTCATTATCTGGTGCCTTGATTGGCTCTGTCCTGGCCTTCAATGCTGGTGATGTCTTAGGTTTGTTTTCATATTTCATTTGTTTCACAGTATATAAACACACTTAATATTTGTGGAAAAGTTCGAACTAATGATAAATAATGTTGTGTGAAGGAAGGAGGTTTGAGTTGATTGCGTCTGCAGTATTGTATTGTATTGGAGCTCTAATAACGGCATTAGCACCTGAATTCCCTGTTATGGTGATTGGGCGCTTTGTATTTGGTGTAGGAATTGGACTGGTAATTTCTGCACTTTATATGGACTATAGAGTCATTGTTTCACTACTAAACATATTTGCTTAGTATTTCATTCTGATTAATTATGTGCGTTTGAGAGATTTATAAATATTTTTTGCTGTATTAATTAGGCAATGCATGCTGCTCCTATGTATATGGCTGAGACGGCTCCAAGACAGATACGAGGTCAACTATTATCGCTCAAAGAGTTCTTTATAGTGATTGGGATGGTTGTAAGTACTGCTTCCACATTAATTACTTCTACTGAAGGACTCTGATATCCATCTTTTAGTGTTCGTTGTGACACCTAAGCAGATGATCGAAGCCAGCTAAATAGTTAATTTGCACGTTTTTCCTCTTGTTTGATCTCATTTTCTACTGAATAGTTTATCCAATTTCCATAAACTTGTTATGCAGGTTGGTTATGCAGTTGGTAGTGCTTTAGTGGACATATTTGGTGGTTGGCGGTATATGTATGGAGCTAGCATCCCTTTGGCAGTAATTATGGGAATTGGAATGTGGTGCCTACCGGAGTCACCTAGATGGATCCTTCTATGTGCCATACAGGGAAAAGGAAATATGCATGATTTAAAAGAGAGTGCAATACGTTGCTTGTACCGGCTTAGGGGAAAAGCTATTGGTGACTCAGCTCCTGCACTGGTAGAGGAGATGCTTGATGAGCTTTATTCTGTAGGTGAAGATAAGAAAGCTACATTAGGAGAGATGTTTCATGGGAAATGCAAGAAAGCCCTTGTCATTGGTGCAGGATTAGTTTTGTTCCAACAGGTAGCTAGTTAGTATTCGTTTATTCGGCAGTTTAGTCATGAAGTTCTCAATGGGAAACTTTGGTTTTGCTAAATAGTAGCATAAATTGTTTGTACTATGACAGATCACAGGGCAACCAAGCGTGCTGTATTATGCTGCATCAATTTTGCAGGTACTAAGTGTGCTTGTTTAGATCTAGGGCCAGTACTACTTATTGGACATTTATATATGAGGAGATATATTTCATGCTAACATGTAATGATCATCTGCTAGAGTGCAGGGTTTTCTGCAGCAGCTGACGCAACACGGGTCTCAATTCTGCTTGGGTTATTCAAGGTATACTTAATTTCCAAATCACAATATTTGATGTACATATTTCTCTCGCATTGTTCACAATATATCCCCCTCATTGATCCTTCTTCTTTTTTAAAAAGAAATTTGTATGATTGAAGAATGGAGTTGAGTGTTTCCGCACCTGTGTAATCGACTTGTTTCTTTGCTGTTGTAGTTGGTAATGACTGGATCAGCTGTGCTTGTTGTTGATAGATTTGGGAGGAGACCACTTCTACTTGGAGGTGTTTCTGGGATGGTAACTCTTTGTCGATCAATTTTCTTCTTTATAAAGATTTCAGCTTATTTATTAAAACTATAGACTGTATCTTAGTGTTTAGGATTCAGTAGTTTTTGTGGTCCAGTCAATTTCACTGGAATGAAGGCTGGCTGATCATGTATATAAACTGTGACAGGTGATCTCTCTATTCATGTTGGGATCATATTACCTTTTCTTGAATGAAGCACCAGCTGTGGCTGCAATTGCACTGCTGCTCTATGTTGGGTGCTATCAGGTAATCAGTCAGAACTACTTTAGTGTTCTATTCTACCTTTTATTATAAAAATGTGTAGGTTGATTACTTGTGATCGATGCATACTAATATTTCAATTCATGTTGTGCACAGTTATCGTTTGGTCCAATTGGTTGGCTAATGATATCAGAGATCTTCCCATTAAGATTTAGAGGGCAAGGACTGAGTATAGGAGTGCTTGTGAATTTTGCTGCAAATGCACTAGTCACTCTTGCATTTTCCCCTCTAAAGGTAACATCATCGATCAGATCATCAGTGTCCGTTTCTTTCTTTCTTCCCCATTATTCGTTGCTTTCTTGTTTAGGACGTCTGAGTTTGACTGTCATTTCAATTCCGACCTCTAACGCAGGCATGGCTGGGAGCTGGACTGTTGTTTTATGTATTTGGAGCAATAGCTGTGGCATCTCTTGCTTTCATTTTCTTCATTGTCCCAGAGACAAAGGGTCTCAGTCTTGAGGAGATTGAAGAGCAATGCCTCTAGGCGGCTCTACACATGTACTAGGTTCTGACACTCATCTATGATACCAATGTTGTACCATACAACTCTATACTATTTCGTTTTATTAAATCCGAGACCTCCACCATCATTTTGTTAATTGCTAACACACGTAAATGAATGCATGGCCTGTAACAAAGCATTCTCGTATTCTAGTAAGAACCGAGACGAATAATACTCGAAGTTTTTTTTAAAATGAGAGAATGAAATTACAAAAAGAAGCATCTACAACAACATATACTAAAACGATCAAAATTAAAGATATCAAGCGCGGAGAACGGGAGCGTACGATTCCATTATCATATTATCATGATTATGAATTTAACGCAAGTTTTATTTTTGCGTATTTTCACACAAATATAGGAACTTGTATTGGGCTGGGCTTACTATGAAGGCCCAATCCAGACCCATCCCCTCGTCTGGGAAGTGTTTAATTGGGGGACTACTAGGGTTTAGTGTGAGAGACTTGAGAGAAAGAAAGAGAGAGAGAGATGGCGAAGTTTAACGAGGTACAGAAGAAGAAGAGAGCGCAGAACCAGGAGAATAAGAGAAGGATTCACGGCGACCCAGTCAGTGGAAAGCTCCATCTGAAGCAGCAACCCGTCTCCATCTCCGGCAAACGCAAGCGCAAGCTCGAGAAAAAATGGCGCAGGGTACGCCTCTAACTCGACCCGACCCGATTTGCACATGTATGCTTGTATAACTCACTCGTGTGTTTAAATTGATTGCAGGACCAGAAAGAGGCGGTGGAGAAGGGCCTGATTACTATGGAAGATGTCGAAATGGCTGCTGCTGATACCGGTATGCTACACTCTCTCGCCAACACCAAACTTGTTCTGTTCTAGTTATCGAAAAATTAAGTAACAAATTGAATTTGGTGTTGATCCTAGTGAAACACATATCTACTGGGTTTAGCAATGTAGTATTAGACCAATGTAACAAAGTGCTATTTTGTATGGTTTGAGTTTGGCTTGGATCTGAGGGTGTTTGTTTGTGGTTTGCAGAAGAATCTGAAGGGACGAAGAAAGGTTCTAAGAAGTTCCACATGAAGAAGAGCGTCAGGCTTAAGCAAGCAAAGCACAAAGGTAACTTCATTCTTATCACTTGTCATATGCTCTGATCGTTTTTCTCAATGCCCTTCTCTGTGTGTGTGTGAATTATCTGTCTAAGTATTTGTTTGTTCTTGTTGATGGACAGGAAAGAAGAAAGGAAAGTCTTCTAAGCCTGCTTCTGCTTCTCAAGCTTCAGTGGATGTAATGGTGGAGTAGTTTGTACAGTTGGCCAAGAACAAGCCACATTGTACTCGACCTCATGTACCATTTACTCCAACTCGAAATGAATTTTGGGCAGAAATTTGCCATCTTGGGTGCAATATATTTTGTAATGTTTATCATTGTGTAGGGTTATCTTTTTCTTGTCTTTGTTGTTAACTTGTTAGTATGTCGGGGTAGGAAAGATCAGATTGAAGAGCTAATAGTCTAATACTACCAGTGCTTGGTTATTGTAATGCAAAGTTTTGAATCAATTTTGTGCTTCTCGTGCTTTCGCTTGCCTGTTCAATTGGAATCTTATGAGGACACAAATGAACTGCCACTTTTTGGAAGGATTTAGAACTTATTTCCCAGCTCCACGGTTGTAACACAAACATCATATTGAAGATTAAAAAGAAAAGCTACATGCAGTCAGCCATGGAGATGCCCGTTGGCAATTTCCGCATATACAGTTGCATTTAACTTCAGATAAGGCCTCATTCTCTGTTTATAAATGTACTTGCGCAAACCGAACAAACAAAAGATCGAGGGAATTAGAAAGTAGATCATCAAACTTTTAATGCAGTATCAATTTCCTGCATGAGAACATTAGAAAATGCTAGTCTAAGGCCACTAGCAGAACCATCACTATATTCTGAAGCTGGGAGCTGTCTACCTCCTAAACATACCAGAACTCTGAAGTGTTCTGCTGTATTCTGCAATAATCGAAGAGCTCTTCACCAGTTCCCATATCTTGGCGGAGTTCTTCAACCAGTCACGTTCAGACAGAGTCTTTCGGAAAGAAGGGGCATTCATGGATAAGACCTGAATTCAACAGAGTATCATTTTGTGTGCATAAAGTTTTCCTGAGAGTCAAATTATCCCTCTTTATAAAAATGTCTTTAAAGTTCTAAACTTCAAAATATCTAATACATGGAGAGAGGTAAAAGCTAGATCCAGAAAATATTAAGCACATGAGAGAGAGAAAGAGAGACCTGGTCCCGCAATTTCCATAGCATAGAGGTATAACTTTCATACTGTTCTCCTGGGGAGTCATCTTTACTCCTCATTGGGATTACATACACCTTTGGCACAGGAGAATCAGGATCCTGATTTTGAGTAACGGGGTCTGTAGAAGTCACATGATGTTCTCTAGACACATTTGCCTCTTTAGTTCTTGTGAAAAAAGAAGTGCTGGTGTAGTGTTGAAGCGCCTTCCTCAGTTGCACGATACTATGTGGACTAAGATCGTGATCTCGTAGTCTGATAAAGATGATAACACAAGAAAATGTGAGTTTCCATGTCTGGTGTGTTGCCATTTAGGAGGAACATCATTTAAAGTTACTCACCTTGTGTGCACAAAAACTGGCAAAGCCATATACTCTCCACCTTCAGGAACTTTTTCCTTGCTATCCTTTTCAGTCCCTGTATTAGAGCTCTGAGAATGAGAAAGCGTGTGTGAAGATGGATCAGGTATACCATGTTTCAATAGATCAACCTGCAACCAAATCATGATGGATCAGGAATAACTTTCATACTGATCTCCTGGGGTGTCATCTGATCAAGAAACATTCAAGCCTTAAAGAATTCCCTTTTACTCTTAAAACATAGCATCCAAACAAACTTATCCTAAATTAGAAGCAACATATAGGAGGAATGAAGATGCCTACATACCGTCGACATCAAATGCCACATATTATGATCATGAACTCCTTCCGATATAACCAACAGAATGTGACAGATGGAAGTCAGAAGAACACCAAGCTAGAAGAGTCCTTGCAGCAGCCAGAAAAGAAGGGATAAGTTGATAAAATATCCTATAAAAAATCAAGCCAAGACATGCACTATTCTCTCTTGTTACCTGAATTCCCATAATTTCATGAGCTAACTCGGCCGATAAAGATTCACCGTTTAGAACAGGAATGGTGGATGATCCATCAGGCCTCATCATCTCCGCTAATACAGAAGGACTAAAAACCGGCTGCCAATGACAAAAAAACATAAACACGATCATATATACTCAGTAACGCCAAACATCATCATTTGCTAAGAACAAATGAGAGTAGGAAATAGAAAGACCTGGGTGTCAAGCAGTATAAGGCGCTCAGCGGAAACCCGAGGTTCAATGCCCACGCTACAATGCCTGGCCATTGCTTTACCTTCTTCAGTCTCTATAGCAAATGGAGGTAGCATGCCTGTAATTGACTCACGGCGTTAATCGAAATCGCAGTTTCAGTGATATCACATTTTATAAATGAGAGTGAAGACTGACCAGGTGAGGTGGCATCGAAGCCGTAAAGCTCGTTCATAATGGTGGACTTGCCGACACCAGGCGGACCAATCACCCCGACCACCGTGAACTCAGTGTTGTCAGTTAAAAACTGCGGTAAACTTGGAGAGTTAAATTAACCGTTGGAAACAGTAAAAAATTGAAGCTAGGGAGTGAGAGTTACCGGGAGGAAGCGGTCGATGTGGAAGTCCCAGGAATCAGAGAGGAGGTTGAGGGATCCGATTGAAGGGAGGCGAGACCGAAGCGACGCCGTATTCTCATCCCCACTACCGCCGCGCCCGTACTTTCCCGCTACCGGAGAGCCGGTCACCAGTCCCGGCTTTGCCAATAGGATCTTCGGAGGATTCGACGGCCCAGCGCCGGAGGACGTCGACCCTGCCATGCTACGGTGTCGTTTTGCTCAGCCCCTTGTTTTGATTAAGAGCTCCAGTCTTGGTTCGCGGGTTCTTTGCCTCTTTGGTACCAGAATTCCGTTCAGCCAAAAAAGAAAAAAACATAAGCTAATTGGGCCGTAGCGGGCTAGGTGGAGACCAGATGGGTCTAGGCGGTCTGGGCCGTGATAGGCCTAGACGGGTTAGGGGTCCACCATTAAAACGTTGTGTTTCTTTAGACTATTTAATGGAGATTAAAATGTTTCATGTAACTCCAGACCTCTTTCAGATTCTCTTCTTCTGCACAAAACCAAAACGCATTCAGTTTGCTAATTTCCATCTGTAAATACAAGTTCAATCTGAGGGGAGGGAATCGAGGAACTTGCTGCAGAGACTCTCCTTGTCGAATAACACCGTGAAAGATTCGTAGCAGCAGAGTTATTTCCATTTTTGCTTGTTTGGTATTACTAAGAAAGTAAGAATCGAGATGAGCAAGAGGTTTGAGGACTGCTTAGGCCTAAACCGAACAGTAACTTAGAGGGCTGTTTAGTATCACAATGTTAAGTAATTACTGCCCAACATAGGGATGTTGCAAAGTCTAGTTTGGATGAGACTACTTTCACTAGGTTGAGAAAGCAGCAAACTAGACGGCATTCAGAGTTTTTAAGCAAGCGATCACAAGAGAAAAGGATAGATTTGAAGAGAAATTTGGCAATTAGTTTAGGGATAGATAACAAAGCTACTGAGCATAACCTAGAATCAGTACGATGTTTTCTGCCCAAATTAGAGAAAGCAGCAAACTAGAAAGTTCATAAAATGAAGACAGCAAGTGTGGCCAGAGCTGCATAACACGTAATCTGATCTGTTGGTCTAATCTTCATCGATTCGGAGCATTACATCACCAAGGAACAATTCATCAAAATGGTCTTCATCAAAAGGATCATCGTCGTTTAGACAACTAATCACAAGATTCCTCACTATACATGTTGACTCAAGTTTATCTGAAAGAACCACGACAGCTGCAGTCTATTCATTTAAGAGGCAAATTAGAAACCGAGATGGGAGATAAGGTTCAAATCATTAGCTGCAGCAATAACAAAAAATTAACAAAAACTCTTACATGATAAAGAATATAGCAGGACAGCTTCTGAGATAGTTGCTGCATATTGTGAAAGATTAGAAGTTTAGAACAGCTGGAATAGATATACTAAACACAAACTATAACAATATCTGGATGAAAAGCCTGATTTACGAGGGAAAAAATGACTCACAAATTTGGTTTCAATTTTGTCTATGAAATCATTATACTTGCTTGAAAAAGCAACCTGCAGACAATAACAATAGCAGAGGCAAAGGAATAAGGCTACAAATCAAGCTTGAGTCACCATATTGCCATTCTTATAGTAAAGGTCACATGAAACGAAACTGACAGACACAACTGAATGAAATATTGAGATGCCAACCTCAGTCGTGCCATCTGGTTTTCTAACTTTAATGACAGCAGAATAGATTTCCCCAGAGAAGATTGGTTCAACCTGCGATGTTGTGGAGTCAATGAGACAAACAGACAGTAGAAAACAACAGTGTTCAAGTTGGAAATAGCAAGAATAACAAAACAACATGAGTAATACAAACTGAGCAACAGCTTGCAGTTACTATGAACATATATATGAACATATATAATCACATGGTTAAGATAAGAATAGAATGAGAAAGGATGTGAAGTGAGTATACCCATTGAGTGCTGAGACCACAAGCCAAAACATAGAGAGCACGCCCACCCCTGCAAACGATGTCGTTGTCCAGACGATTATCTGTACGTCGTGTTGTACTGACAGTCATCTCACCCTTATCCCACTTCAATTCGCATGAAAGGCCCTTTAGCTTCAAAAACTGCTTCCACCTCTTTCTTCCAGACTTCCTTCAGATTCTCTTCTTCTGATCACCCACATTTAATTTCAATTACACGCATTCAGTTTCTTCAAATTCAATCTGACTTACAAAACTAAAGGGTGAGAATATACAAGAACATAGAGATGGGGGGAACGTACTGCAGAGACCCTCCTTCTTGAATACCACGGTTATGGACTGATATAAAGTCCTGTCCTCCATCTCCGTCGTCGAGCTCTTTTCCATCGTCTCCGTATTTTGGAGGATTTGGCGGCAACTCAGGTTCTAGTCTTGGCTCACAGTGAGTATATGAACCAAAGAATCGAGCTTTTTCTTCTTCTTTTTTCTTTTTTACTTTTTCTTATTAGAGGAAGATAAAAAAATTAAAAAAATTAGACTTTAAAGTAGTTGGGAATGTCACATGGTTATTGTTTGCGGTAAAACAAAAGAAAAGGAGCCAAATTTTGAGAATTGTGGATTCCATTCTCTTCCATTCCAGACTAGAAGCAGAAGCAGTTGAGAGGTTTCAATTTGTTTGATTCGATGGGGACCAGGTCTCAGCAACCAAACCCAGCAGCAGCTGACGACGATGACGACATGCGCGGCGGTCAGTCCGTCTCCATGAGCGGCAGCATGGGCTCGCCGTCCAGCCGCAGCGAGCAGACCGCCACACCCGCCGGCGACTCTCTCCGATTGAATCATCCCGACGTTAACGGCGACGATGCCGGCACCGCTGGGTCTGTGTTTCCCTCTCTTTTTATTTTAGGGCACTCTTACGATTTCCCGCCTACAGTCTCTGATTTGACCAAGATGTGATTTTTTTGCTGTTTTCTCATTCAAATTGTGTGTTTTTCATGTGAATCATGTTTCTTTATGCAATTTGAATCCTGTTGGCTTAAGCATTGGTATGGAATTGTTCATTATTCTAGCTTAGATTTATTGGTTTGAATATGTGAGTGCAGAAAGAAGAAGAAGAGAGGCCAACGAGCTGCAGGAGGCGATAAGAATGGAAGAGGACTGCGCCAGTTTAGCATGAAAGGTGTTTCATTCATCTCTGTCTCTCTTATATCCTGGAACTTTTGGAATCAATGGTCTACCTCAGTAACTGTTAATTGTGCTGAAATGAGCATTTCCTTATACATAATGATTTTGAGACACTTGATTTGATTTTGATTTTTTGTTGCTGGTGTTTAGTTTGCGAGAAAGTGGAGAGCAAGGGAAGAACTACTTATAATGAGGTGAGGTGGTTTCTCAAGTCTATTAAATGGATTCATTACATCAGGGGCCATTTCTATGAGCTCAAAAGTTGTTGTTTGTATATGGAGGCCAAATATTAAAGCTGGATTTCTTTCGTGTTTGACATCTTGAAAACTAGTTCATATGTATCTTGACTTAAAACATTACCAAACTCATCCTCCATGCATTAACAGTTGGTACTTGACGAATTTGGGTTCTAGTCATCAAGTGCCAATAATCATTATCATATGGTACACTTAGTATCAACGAAAAGTTATTCACAAGCTTGTGCTTCTACTACTTTCTTCCTCTGATTAATAGTAGTAGACCTTGTTAGCGGCTATAAAAATGAAAACGTCCTTTTGACTATATTTTAAAGTTCTTGGGTTCAAAGGCATGACTTGTTGCTAGGGAGGGTGTTAAGTTTGAGCTTACTAAATGCTAAGGGGGATATAGCCAGAGGTCAACAGCATTTAAACAGAAGAACTACTTACATATGGTTTTATGGACAAGGTAATTCATCAGATACCTGTTTAGGCAATAATAATAAGTCGGTGGAGAATGAGGATTTATTTATCTGCTCTTATGGGCATGATACTGAGTCAGTGTTTCAGTGTCGCTAGAAATGTAATAGATCATAAAACTACATGTTGTCCTAATCCACTTGTAAAATATTGTTCTGTTGGACCTTGTTAGTTAGCCATTCAATTTTTCTAGATTATTCAAATTTTTGTTTGAATCTCATCTCAAGTGTAACAGTTTAAAATTAATCCAGGTTGCAGATGAACTTGTAGCAGAGTTTTCGGACCCTATCAATGGTGTTGCATCCCCTGATCAGGTTTGATAACCAGACTGATTGGTTTTCCATAACCTATATCTGCTATCATATTCGAAAAAGTAGAGTGGAATGTAATTCTTTTATAGAATTTGATTTCACAGCAACAATACGATGAGAAGAACATCAGGCGAAGGGTATATGATGCCCTCAATGTTCTAATGGCAATGGATATTATATCCAAGGATAAAAAGGAGATACAATGGAAGGGTCTGCCTCGTACCAGCCTGAATGATATTGAAGAACTGAAGGTTTGATTCCTGTTGTGTCTCATATGAAATTTATCAGTTGTTTGTTCTTCATCAAAGTTTAGCTCATACAACTAATTAAATGTACTTCATGCAGACAGAGCGCTTAGGACTAAGGAGTAGGATTGAAAAGAAAGCTGTCTATCTGCAAGAACTAGAGGAACAGGTACCAATAGCTGTTTTCTATTCTTTCATGCTTTAAAATTTTGGCCCAATACTTTTACATATTACTCGTGCAGGTCTATAATTACTTTATAATTTCCTAGTATTGTTCAACAACAAAAGTTTGAGCCTGATACTAGGTATTCATCTTGTTGTCTGCACACACTGACTTATATTTTGGATCAGTATGTAGGTCTTCAAAACCTGATACAACGAAATGAGCAATTATACTGCTCTGGAGATGCTCCCAGTGGGGGTGTGTCTTTACCTTTCATTCTTGTGCAGGTAAGTCTATTTCTCTTGTATCACTGTAACATTCTGAGAATAGATCAGAAAGAAAGTAGATTGAAATTTATGACAAAATAAGGGTACAAACTTGTTCTTACATAGATAACAAAAACCTCATGTCAAGTGCCAATCTTTTATTATATACAAAAAGACCTCATGTGAAGTGCCTTACGGTCTCTTTTGTCCCGTTGATAGTCTGGTTGCTTCTTTCATGTCTCTTATTGTTTGTTTTCAATTTCTTATTAACCCTGACTTGTTTATGCTAGACTCGCCCTCATGCAACTGTTGAGGTGGAAATATCAGAGGATATGCAACTGGTACATTTTGACTTCAATAGGTAATGGCTTTTCTATAGAAGTTATAATATGACATATTCGGGTGGTATCATTTGAAGGCATTGTCTGCTGTAGATGTACCGACACTTGTCACTTTCTCCAAAATACTAAGATGATAGCAGCATTGTATTCACTCTTTTATTGTTTGATTGTATCTGATTTCCTTTCTGCAGCACCCCATTTGAGCTCCATGATGATAACTATGTGTTGAAGGCAATGAAATTCTGTGATAGGCCACAGGCTGATGGTAATCATGGTATGACACAACCTGTTACACCGCAGGCTGATGGTAACCATGGTATGACACAAAACTATGTTGCAGATGGAGGTGAAGGGTCTAGCATGTCAGCCATGTATCAACAGCACATTCCTCCACAGATCCCTCTTCCTCCAATGGTGAACACACCTCTCAGGACTCCCACCTCGCCACCTCTTCCAGGAATAATAAAAGCCCGCGTGAAGCACGAGCACTGATAACCAACTGCAAGCTTATTTATCAGGCCATGGGCAATGATATTAGCATCTGTATATTGTGGAGAGTATTTTGCAGGAAACGAATAGGTCCATGTCAGTCTGTGATCTCATTAGAACCAGTAGTAGTTTAGGTTACAGCAGATGAGTTGTCCGGGAGGGTTGGCCCTGGCATTCTTTGCTCTCAACGCCCCCTGTTCCGCTATTGTAATCTGTTTCCTCCAATTCTTTTTAATTTATGCTGTTTCTAGGCTCAGCTTTGTACTAGAAATCAAGGTTTGCAAAATGTAGTCTGTAGAGGAGTATCCAGCTACAAATAGAATCAAAGAATGAATTCGACAGTTCCTGTGTGCCGTATTGCATTCATGCCAAGCTATTGTTTACCTAAAATTCATGTTTAAATGATTTAGAATTATACACAGAGTAACAAACTGAAATTAATTAATTTAATTTAATTACATATTATCCATAACAAATATAAAGGGTGCTTCTTCATTTCACTACTGGAGTGTCACAGTGAGCAAGAACTGCTCTTTCCCGCGAAAACTGAGAAATGGAGTCGCTCCATCTCAGCTCAAACTACTCTTCTTTCTTCTGTACAACTACAACTAGTTCACTCACTACTTGGTCTCCGTTGAGCGGCGCAACTAAACCCAAGATTCGCCTCCGCGTGAGGTCATCAGTGACGCCAGACCCGTGGTCTCTCAGCGACGGAAACCCGGACCGGCCCAAGCCCAAGTCCAAGCACCCGAAGAACCCTCTCTCCGACGACAACGCCCGCCGCATAATCAAGTCCAAAGCGCGCTACCTCAGCGCCCTCCGCCGCAACCAGGGCCCACACGCCCAGACTCCTAAATGGATCAAGAGGACGCCGGAGCAGATGGTCCGGTACTTGCAGGACGACCGGAACGGCCACCTATACGGCCGCCACGTGGTCGCCGCCATCAAGCGCGTGAGGTCACTCTCCGAGAAGGCCGAGGGCGAGTACGACATGAGAACCGTCATGTCGTCTTTTGTGGGGAAGCTCAGCTTCCGAGAAATGTGCGTGGTGCTCAAAGAACAAAAGGGGTGGAGGCAAGTTAGGGACTTTTTCGATTGGATGAAATTGCAGGTCAGTTTTTTTTGTTTTCGAATTTATGAATTTTTTGATTCCTTTTATGTAATCTTCGATTATGTTGTATGGAGATTAATAGTGTAACGATAGACCTTGTGATCAAACAGTTAAGCTACCGCCCGACTGTGATTGTGTACACTATAGTTTTGAGGACTTATGGTCAGATTGGGAAGATCAAGCTGGCTGAGCAGACCTTCTTGGAGATGCTTGAAGCTGGTTGTGAGCCGGATGAGGTTGCTTGTGGGACAATGCTGTGCACGTATGCGCGGTGGGGACGCGAGAAGGCAATGCTGGCGTTTTATTCAGCTGTGCAGGAAAGAGGGATTGTGCTTTCGGTTGCGGTGTATAATTTCATGTTGTCCTCGTTGCAGAAGAAAGGGATGCATGAGAAAGTGGTGCAGGTTTGGAGGCAGATGGTTGGGGAGGGAGTGGTGCCGAATAAGTTCACTTATACTGTGGTGATTAGCTCACTTGTCAAAGAAGGCCTTGTTGAGGAGGCTCTCAAGAGTTTTGAAGAGTGTAAGAGTGTTGGATTTGTTCCTGAGGAGGCGACTTATAGTATGCTTATCAGTTTAAGCACCAAAAGTGGCAACTATGAGCAAGCGCTAAGATTGTACGAGGACATGAGATCTATGAGAATAGTTCCGAGCAACTACACCTGCGCTTCGTTACTCGCTTTGTATTACAAGAAGGAGGATTATTCCAAAGCCCTTTCTCTCTTTTCAGAAATGGAGAGAGAGAAAATTGCGGCTGATGAAGTCATATATGGTTTGCTCATTAGAATATATGGAAAGCTTGGTCTTTATGAGGATGCTCAGACAACATTTAAAGAGATGGAGCAACTGGGTCTACTTAGTGATCAGAAAACGTACTTAGCAATGGCACAAGTCAATCTCAATTCAGGGAATTATGACAAAGCTTTAGAAGTTATTGAACTAATGAAGTCTAGAAACAACATTTGGCTCTCAAGGTTTGCTTATATTGTCTTATTGCAGTGTTATGTTATGAAGGAAGATCTTAGTTCTGCTGAAGTGACATTTCAGGCTCTCTCCAAGACTGGACTCCCAGATGCAGGTTCTTGTAATGATATGCTCAATTTGTACATTAGGCTAGGCTTAATGGAAAAGGCCAAGGACTTTATTGTCCAGATAAGAAGAGACCGAGTAGATTTTGATGAGGAGCTTTTTAGAACTGTTATGAGTGTATATTGCAAGGAGGGAATGCTTGGAGATACTGAACAGTTGATAAACGAGCTCAGTACAAGTCGATTATTCAAAGATAGTAGATTCGTCCAAACAATTTCTAGGGCTATATATGAACACAAGGATGACCAACAACCTAAAGGTAAACTTGTGACCTTTTTCCAGCCGGATACTACGGCCCTTGGATTGGTGCTCAGTCTCTATCTTGCAAATGGCAATATGAGTAAGATACAAAGAGCTGTGGCATTGTTGCTTGAGACTTCTGGTGGGTTGTCAACTGCTAGTCAGATCATTAGGAACATTATTAGAGATGGTGAGGAACTTACATGTTCACCAGCTTTTTCAGTACAGCGTTATCTCTTGCGATTCATATCCCTACTGAGTGACTTTCTTTTGATATTCTTAAATCATGCTGTGAAAAAATTTAACAAGTTTGACATCAATTTTGATGCAGGTGATGCATATAAAGCAGAAATTCGTATTCATCAATTGCTCAAGCTTGGCTGCAGAGTGGATAATGCAACAATTTCTTCTTTAATCAGTGTATATGGAAAGAAACACAAGCTGAAAAAGGCCCAAGAGATATATACAGCATTTGCAGATTCACCTCTAGCTAAAAAGATACTATGTAACTCAATGCTTGATGCTTATGCCAAATGTGGTAAATCAGAGGAGGCATACTCGCTTTACAGACAGCTTACAGAAGAAGGGCATGATCTGGATGCTGTTGCCATCAGCATAGTTGTCAATGCTTTGACTCATAGAGGTATTAGTTTGGACAACTTAATCAGACTTGCAACAATTATAAATAAACGATTCTAGTGCTACCAATCATGGTTCCGTATCATTTTTCACCATCCAATCAAAACTAGATGCATCAATGTGATTTTTGTTGCACTATTTTTGATTGTAAGGAAAACATAGAGAAGCAGAGAACGTCATCCGCCAAAGTCTTGAGCACCACTCGGAGCTCGATACTGTAGCATACAATACTTTCATCAAGGCTATGCTGGAAGCAGGTTATTATGGTCACTTCATCATTGAATGATTACTCTTCAGTAGGTTAAGGGTTGCAATAACTTGGTAAGTTTGATGATGCAGGTAGGTTGCATTTTGCATCTAGTATCTATGAGTCCATGCTTTCTCAGGGGGTTACTCCATCAATTCAGACATTTAACACCATGATCAGGTAAGGGCTTCATATAGTTTTCTGACAACTAAAGCAACCCCCCCTCGCAAAGATGTATTGACTGATGCTTGTATTTCTGAACCATGGTTGCAGTGTTTATGGACGGGGTAGAAAGTTGGATAGAGCTGTGGAGATGTTTAATACAGCTTGTAGCTTGGGTTTGTCTCCGGATGAAAAGGCATATATGAACTTGATTAGCTACTATGGAAAAGCTGGTATTATGCTAAATCCACCTCCATTCACAAAACAATTCTTAAAAAGTTGATTGTATTTTTCAAAAAGAGTAAATGCTTTACCTAGCATTTAGTGTTTTGATTTGCACTTGGTAACCCATACATGCCATTTAGTGGGTAGACTCATTAGGTCATGTTTCTTGATTGCTTTGTTTGTAATAACATCTCCTTAACTTCAGTATATTTTTCTTTGTAGGCAAAAGGCATGAAGCTTCCATGTTATTTGCCAAAATGCGTGAAAGCATAAAACCTGGGATGGTATACAAAATTGCTCAAACTTTTGAGATTATGTTAAAAACAGATATAATAGATACTACAATATATATTTGTCTTGCTATCTAATTCTTGGAAGTTTTCACATTACAGGTAAGTTACAATATAATGATGAATGTATATGCTACTGGGGGACTATATGAAGAAGCAGAGCAATTATTCAAAGCCATGAAGCAAGATGGTTGGTTACCTGACTCGTTCACTTACCTATCCCTAGTTCGTGCTTACACAGAGAGTTTGAAGTATTCAGAAGCCGAGGAAACCATTAATTCTATGCAAGAAGATGGAGTCTATCCTTCATGTTCACATTTTAACCTTATACTCTCTGCTTTTGCCAAAATGGGATTGATAGGGGAAGCAGAAAGAGTTTATGAGGAACTGATTGCAGCAGGTTTGAACCCAGATGCAGCATGTTGTGGGAGTATGCTGCGAGGTTACATGGACTATGGACATGTGGAAGAAGGCATCAAGTTTTTTGAACAGAATAGTGATTCAATAAAGGCAGACAGGTTTATTTTGAGTGCAGCTGTGCACTTATACAAATCTGTAGGTAAAGAAGTAGAAGCTCAAAATGTTTTGCATTCCATGAGTAGTATGGGAATTTCATTTCTGGAGAAGCTAGAAGTTGGATCCAAGCTAAAATCCCTGCCAATGTTGCAGAACTGATTTAGTGATGGGTTGTTGTTTGGCTGATGAAACAGCTGATAATGCATAGAAATTACACATCAATGACAAATGGACGAAGTAAAGCATGCCTCTGGTGTATCAGGAGTTAAAGTTGTGAGAGAGATGTTGTCTATATATTCCAGAAGACCAACACATAATACAAGATTGCATACTAATAGTGGTCTGATGGAGGTAAACCTCGATTTCTGGTACTCCTTTTACTTAAGGGGGAGAAAGCTATCTGGCAGTTGTTTAAGACTTGAGGATGGTAGCTGTTACATAAAATGCTTGTAGGAAAAAAGGAACGGCCATTGTCTGTTAGCATGAATGATGAACCATCACCATTGGATATGGAAGTGTAAATAGCTCGGCATTAACTAGTAGTTGGCAGCTAGCAACTTTATGTCTGATATGAACATTGCTGAAGAATAGATCACAACAACATTGATGGTTGCTGCTGCGGACATCAAAGCTTGATCTGAACAACAGTTTGTATTGAATTGCACGTATTGTGCTTGATCTTAACAAACCTTAGTTGTTGTAGCTGCCTATTCGAGTAGGGAACCTGTACAGCATTCTCAGGTGTTGAAACAAATGAAACACGTTGTAAATGATTGTAGAAAACTTTAGATTGAATTTCTTTGATGAAATCAATTGATCAAGTAGTTATCTGTTTCTCTTTGCACTTTGCACTTTGCACAATCTTGGATAACAAATGAACATCTCTGAATGGGAAACCAAACAAAATTTGCAAAATAAACACCAAGCAGATTAAGATATGCCGACATCTCAATCTGCACTTCCTGCCAAGCTATAACCAGGAACCTTAGCGAGCTTTCGCTGGTGCATAATCCGTCTAACCCTCTCAACCTCTTTCCATAAACCTCTACTGGCATAGATATTAGACAAAACCACAAAAGCCCCATCATTCCATGGCTCTAGTTGTTGCAAATGCTTAGCCACCCACTCCCCCATCTCCACATTCCCGTGTTTCTCACAGGCTCCCATCAGGCAGCCCCAGACTGCCGAATTTGCTTTCATCGGCATCTCCTCCACCATTTTCCTTGCCTCCTGAAGCAACCCCGCTTTGCCAAGAAGATCCACCATGCATCCGTAATGCTGCAGGCGAGGGTTTATCCCATAATCCTTCTTCATCATTTCAAAGTAATATCTTCCCTCTTGGACTGTCCCCCCATGAACACATGCACTGAGCGCCCCAACAAACGTCACATGGTTCGGCCTCACTCCCGCCTCTCTCATGCACCGAAAGCATTCCAGCGCTTCATCCACATGCCCGTGCATCGCATAACCCACAATCATCGACGTCCACGACGACACATTCTGCACCTTCATCCTCTTAAACACCCTGTAAGCCAAGTCCATCCTCCCACATTTCCCATACATATCAACAAGCGAATTCAACATCAGCAGATCCGACTTCCCCGCAGCGATTTCAGCCTGATAAACACACTTATGCAACTGAAGAGCCAACCGCAAGTCACCTAGACCACCACAAGCTGAAGTGACACTAACCATGGTCACATCATCCGGCAATAACCCGCATCTCCTGAGCTCTATAAACATATCTATAGCTTCCTTGGCACGCCCGCTTTGCGAAAGCCCGGCAATGATGGCATTCCAAGATCCCAGCTTTCTCTCAGCATTTTGATCAAACACTTTGCGTGCATTTTCAAACTCTCCCGCCTTGGAATACAAGTTAATAAACCCACTCTCGCAGAACTCATTTGAGTCCAGCCCAATCCTCACAGCCACAGAATGTAGCTGCCTACCGATATCCACAGCATAAAGCTGACAAAGAGTTTTCAACACAATGGGGATGGTGTAACAGTCGGGTAAGACACCGGCGCGTGACATAGCAACATAAACAAACAGCGACTCGGTAGGCGCATCGCGTCTGGTGTACGACCTTATGAGATTGTTCCAGTGAAACGGCGCCGGATAGAGATGTAGGAATTGGGTTCTGATAACACGACAGTAGATTTGGTCCAGTTGTGATACGCAACTGCAATTTGACAACTGGATTGCTAGTGTCTCCGGGTCTGGGGTACTTGGAGATTCCACATTTGGAGTAGTTGATGTAGTAGTCAAGCTCCGGTTGAGAAGGCCTGAAATTGTGGTGGGTTTGGGTGGTGGGATTCTACAGAGCTTAATCATGAAACGTTGTAATGAGATCATATGGGGAGCTGCTGTGTTGCTTCAACACAGAGAGAGGCTTCCGATTTGAACGCATTTGACGCCAGAAATTTCTGTTTTTCTTTTTTCTTTTTTCTTTTCTAACGGTGGGCCGACCAGCCTGCCTAGGCCCAACCTATCAAGTAAAAACGGCACGTCGTTTTATATAAGGTTGGGCCTCTTTGTTAAGGTCGTTTTCTGCGTCTGGGCGAGTTTGAGAGGAAGAGAAAGCAGCAATGGCGTCGAGTTTGGTGAAATCCCTAATGAAATCGACGGTGTTGGGATCGACGGGGACCAGAAACTTCTGCCTGGTTAGGAGTCAAATCAGCAACCACACGGCCAAATGGATGCAGGTTCCTCTTACCCAGTTAATCTTAGTTTTGGTCAATATTGCTATTGATTTACGTTTATCTGCTATTAGGGTTCTGTATATCGATTTTCGAATTCAATTCTCGGCTGAAAAAAGGACATAGCTTTGTGGGTGATTCATCATATTAGGTTCTTTCTGGTTTATAATTAGATTTGGTTTGGATGCTATAATGGGATGGATTATAGAAATAACCTACAAATTGAACTCCAACGCTGAGAGACCAAATGTAACACTGTTCTAGGTAGCCTGCATTATGATGTTCCCTGTTGCCGAGCATTTTTACGAATGAAGGCATTGTGTTGGTTTAAAAGGTGGTCGTGTTTTTAGCTTAACTTTAGAGAAGAAGTTGATCTGTGTGAGCCTCTGAGTTAGTTCCTACTTGCATTGATGTGCTTGCTCTTTGTTGGTCACATGAGTGAGATGGATACAAGTCACTCAAGTTCTTTATGTCTCCCTTGTTAATAGGATACAAGCAAGAAGTCCCCGATGGAGTTGATCAACGAAGTTCCACCCATCAAGGTTGAGGGCAGGATTATTGCATGTGAAGGGGGTGAGTTTTCCTGTTGCTTTTCTCTTTCAAATGCATTTACCATGTGAAAACCTACTTTATGAACTATACTGCAAGGTTATTTTGATAAACCTTTTGAAGGTCTGAAATTTATTTGGGGTAAAACTTGCAGACACCAATATCGCACTTGGACACCCGATTGAATTCATATGCCTTGACCTTCCTGAGCCGGCTGTCTGCAAGTATTGCGGTCTTCGTTACGTGCAGGATCACCACCATTAGAAGTGATGGCAGTGATAGTTCAAGTTCCCTCGGCAAGTTCCTTGGCAGTCCTTCATTGAAACCATTTCATAAACAAGTTCAGTTTGTAATGATAATACCTTTGTGCTTCGTAATCAGTGAAATAAGGATTTGATTGCTCCTCGTGTTCTTCAGACGTGAATGGATAAATTGTATTTCACTTTTAATGTTTGTTATCTTATCAGTCTATGATGAGCTCGATGCTGTTGAATTGTTAGTTGGCCTTATAATTTCATTTGTTGCCAACAGTTACTAGTTGGATTTCTTCTTCCTATCCTCAATGTTGAAGGAAAGAGTACTGACCAACTCAGTCCACCTTCATTATCATTTTTCATGAACCAACAGAACTGAAAAGGAGAGTAACATTTATAATGAACTTGCTTTGATGTGTATTCTGGAAAATTTATTATTCAGAGGAGCACTGCTGAAACAATATAACTCTAGATTTATGTATTATCAATACAAATACTTCCCAGTCCTCATCATCTGAGTATTGGGAAGATCCGATCAGCACTGAGACCCAAAAAATCAGCACTAAATTTATATAAGATACCAAAAACCAAAAACCCCTCGAATGATGAATAAAACTCATGCGCAAAATTAAAAAACACGGGCAGGTCTAGTAGGATGTCAGTCGGGGTTTCTCTAGCTCTAACCACATGACTCTGAAAACAAACTGCCCGATAATTAATGGTAGAACTCAACTTAAGGGACACCATTAGCATTACATTTTCTGTCCGGCTGCCATTTTTCTTCTCTGTTGATGCTCAGCAACCTTGTAGTCTACAACTTCACGAAATAGGGTTGGGTCAAGCACACAATTCTCACTCCCATAAACAGCAGCTTGGACACTTGCCATCATTTTTGCTATTTCTCTCCCAGAAAATCCGTCAGTCTTAGCTGCTGCTTCTTTCAGCATATCATCTGTCACGCCTTTCATTTCTATCTTCTGCTGTTGTTTTTTGAACAAGTTACGGAACCATCCAGATTTTCCTGAGTCAGCCTTAGCTATGTACTTGTCCAGATACAACTTTAGCAGCTTATAGCGTTCATCTTCCCCAGGCAAGGGGAATTCAAGCACTTCATCAATACGATCTGACACAGCTGAGTCAAGATCACCGGGACGGTTTGTGGCGAGGGCAAGGACTATGTCCTTGGACTGGTCACCAGTGCGGAACAGGAGAGCATTAAGTGCACTTCTTTGAGCTTCACTCATGTAGGTTTTATTCCGCCTGCAAGTTCATTCAACAAATTCAACTCAGTTGCCTTTCTCAGTGAACTATTCTAGCTACAGTTCTCATCTGCAATACTACAACTAGCTTAGATGTTTTCATGCCTGTGGATTATAAGACTTACTCGCACAAAAATGCGTCGGCTTCATCAATGAAAAGCAACAAACCCCTCCGTGACTTTTTGGCCCAATCAAATAACTCGTGTATCTTGGTAACAGCCTGTGGTCCAAGTGGAGCAACATCTCCTCCCGTCATCAGTGCGTAATCCAATCCCTGAAGGAAACATCATATATAAATATGAGTGAAGCTTATGATAAGAATTGAAATAATCCATCCAAACTTGGCAGATCAAAAACCATCTCAGTATAACATGATAGCAAATGTCCATATATTCACTCAAATTATCAATCAAGAAAAAAACAATACAACAAGCTCAGATCTCATACCGATTTACGAGCCATCTCTCTAGCAGCCATTGTTTTCCCTGTTCCAGGAGGACCATAAAAGAGCATGTTTCTGAAGGGTGCCTGATGAGATTTTGTGTTGGCAGTTGCACCAGCCAAATGTTCTATTCTTTTCTGAAGAGAAGGGTGTAAAACAACATCACCAAAGGGTTTCCCATTTTTCGTAGACGGGGAACGTGAAAATATCCCTGACCAAGGATATTTCCCTTTAGATGACTCTCTGATAAGGGATGGTTGTCCCAATATTCTGTCCACATAGCTCCATATCACCTTTGCACCTTCTCTGCAGTGGAGCAAAGAGTATGAAACAGTCAAAAATAGGAACAGAGTTATTGCAACCTGTAATCTCTAATGACTTCCAATGCCAGATGAGATCATATATCAACTGAAAAACATACTATAAGTTAGAGCATATCACTTGAGCAATTAGTGGAGAAATAACTATACTAGTGATCAAAGTCCTAAAAACTTGATACCAGTTAGACTTCAACTATTCCGCAGAGGAAACAAATGGAAACTTCAGAATAACTTGAGAAAAGATACACCAAGGCTATGGAAACACCAAGTTCCAGTCTTTCAGAGGCAATCCCACAGACGTATAAAAAAAACGCAGTTAATATCCTTGGAATCTAGCACGCACCTTGTTGTATAAACGCCTGCAGCTAGAGCTGTCACTCCCCCAACAGCAACAACTAATTTATTCTGATCAGTCAGAATGGCTTTTAGTCCACCTACAAAACATGGCCAATTCTACATCAACAGCTTATAAACAGTAAAAGTATTCTAAATTGCATTAGTTCTAAAATTTGTGGTTTGTTGTTGGCAGAAAGAAACCCCTTTTAATTAGAAGATGATCCTAAAGGTACATTTACAATCTACGATATCATAATTTTATAATTCTAAGTTCAAGGACCATAAAGAACATTGCAAGATACAAATTACATGACAAGATACGGTACCTCCAATATGATCAAAAGTTGTATTTATGGCAGCAACCCATTTCTCTCTTTCCGCATTTGCCCGGTCTACCAGTATTCGCCTGTTAACCTCTTCAGCTAGTTTTGCTTCATGTGCCCTCCCTTCTGCTTCTGCAATTGCCCTCACTCTTATTGTTTCCCGTTCTATCTCAGCCTTTTCCCTCTCTGTCTGACGACGTTGTGCTTGGATTTGTTCTTCTGTCGCCCGTCGAGCTTGCTCCTGTCGGATAGATGATTCTTCTTGCATTTTTACAAGCTCTCTATTCCTATCTCTGTGGTATTCATTCTCTGCCTACAGTAACACCAACAGAATGCAATCAAATATTTGTCTTTATTTTATATATATACAACTTCAGTACGACATCCCAAAAGGTTAAAAGTTGCACTTGCCTGCATCCTCTTCCTTTTCAACTCATCTTCATAGCGAGCCATCTGAGATTTTGTCTGCGCTTGATGCTGAGCTAGTTTCTTCTGCTCATCATAGATGACCCTTTGCCTCTCCTGTCAAGTAATGAAGTAGACGACTTCAGCACATTGTCGGCTTGTACAAACCCAGACAATTCTAAAGGCAGACCATTGAAGAAATAACTACAAAACTCACAGATTCCGCTTGAGCTTGCATTGCCTTAAACTCTGCCTCCTTTGCAGACAACTCAACCTGCCTCGTCTCTTCTTGCTTCTTCAAAACTTCGAATATCTATACCATACAGAATAACCATCAGTTGCCTCTAAATGAACATCCAGTTCAACGCAATTACTAATACAAATCCCAAAAATTCAGCTCCAAATAAAAGACAGAATTTCTTCATACAAACTTGAACCATCATAATGAATTCATTGAACAAAGTTACCTTAAAGACAAAGATAGAAGAACACCCAACTTGACAAAAACCCCGAAATTGGTCTCACCTTTTTAGCATCCTTGGAGTTGCTGATTTCTTTGGCATACTTGGCACCGCGCTCCAACGGGTCGGGATCGAACCCGGCCGAAGTGGTCCTCGGGTAATCATTGCGAGGCTTCGGCGGCGGCGGAGGAGCATCAGCATCCGCCGGTGGATTGGCCGGCGACGATTGCGCGGCGGGGGAAGGAGATTGTGGGGATTTGGGAGAAGGAGAAGAAGAGAAGGGGGAGAAGCTGAAAGGGCCGTCGGCATAAGCAGTGGCGGGGCTTGCCAGGGAGGCGGAGGCAGCTGCGGCTGCGAGGAGCCCTAGTGCATATGTCTTGGCCATTTTACTCTGTGTGTGTTTGTGTTTAAACTTGGTTTTGTTGGGTTTGGGTTTTAGAGAGGTTTATTGCTGTCTTGAAGAACAAGAAAATATAGCATTGCGAGAGCGAAGGGAATAACCCATGGAAAACGGTAGAAGTCTCAGTTCAGGGTTTTTGTAGGGTTTGTGTTTCGTGTTCAGCAACTTCAGTGGCGGGTTTTCCGACCCGGGTCCAACACTTGAAGGTTTAGGGCCTCGCTATTTTCTGAGTAGATAGGCTTGGGCTTTAATCAGCCAAACTACTTTGCTTTCTTTTTTTTTAAAAAAAACTTTTTTATTAAATAACTTATGTGACCTCAAAGTCGTTAGTTAACATCTTAACCAATCAGACCACAGTTCATCGGCCTATGAATAAAAGTCGTGCACTATGAATATGGGCGAGTTTAGGGTACGATAAATTTTTAAGAAATCAAAATAGTATGAACAACATAACAAGGTTTAACATGTTTTGGCATGCCATTGTATCCCATGGCACTTAACAACATGCAAACCAAGCAAAATCCCATTACATGTTCCTCAAATTTGCCATAGATAAAGCGAATTCTTTAGAATGCATGTGTTATAATCGATGGATCACTTGCTTATCTAACAGTATTTTATATAAATGTCACACTTGAAATACTAAAGACGAAATCCATTGAGTATGAATGTATGATATTACAAATCTTATTCAAAGAATTACAAGGTAGTGGTTCACGCCTGATTGAAAAAGAATAAATGACTAGTGTCTTGCTACAACATCAAAATTATGATGACCAAACAATTCGATCATGGTGGATGCACTTATGTAATATATTAAGTAGCTAGCTAGGCACATTTGTGCAAGACAATTAATCCATGCAACCTCACAGAACATTAAGAAACGTATCAAGAATCCAATAGTAAAACGTGGGATATATGTTGGTCGAAGTATGATATCGATCGAGTAGTAGCTAGCTAGACGTTTGGAGTAGCTGCAGCTAGCTTGGCTCTGAGGTCTTTTCTTAAGATTTTTCCAGATGGAGATTTGGGAATTGCATGCACGAAGTACACCTTGTGCAGTCTCTTGTAAAACACCACCTGCATACATTATATATACGAATTCATGTCAGCAATTGGTAACTAGCTGATCAAGCTGCGCAGGCAGTTATTGATCAGAATATACATAATTACCTGCTTTGCTATGAATTCTTTGACGGCCTCTTCAGTGAGCTCGTTACCGTTAGATCGAACGACGAATGCAACCGGAACTTCCCCAGCAGCGTCATCTTTTTGCCTGCACTTGTTCGTCGTCCGTTGTAAGAACACCATGCATATATATTAAGCCGGCCAGAGGATACAGTCATCATGACACAAACATAAAATGCTAATTAATTAGTGAAATGGTGTAGTTAAATCAGATGCTTACGGAACAACAGCTGCATCTGCAATGGATTGGTGGCTTACAAGTAGGGATTCTAGTTCAGCTGGTGGCACCTGCATGATAATTAGATTACGATATGAATTCCTGTACGTGTTGAACCAAAATGAAATAATGGAATTAATGGATCAAGTCATAAAAGAAATGAAACATACTTGGAAGCCTTTGAATTTGATGAGCTCCTTAACCCTGTCAACGATGAAAACCTCGCCGTCATCGTCCACATAACCAACGTCACCGGTATGAAGCCATCCCTCAACATCAACGGTGGTTGCCGTCGCCGCATCGTCGTTGAGATATCCTTTCATAATCTGAGAGCCACGGATGCAAATTTCGCCGGGCTGGTTGTAGCCGAGGGAGCGACCGGTTTCGGGTTCGATGACTTTGAGCTCTGCATTCCGGACCACGGTGCCGCATGACCCTGACTTTGTTGGAAACGGTTGCTTTGCGAATGCCAGGCACATCGATAGCACCGGCCCTGCCTCTGTCATCCCATAACCCTGCATATATCCATTTCACATTCACATTAATTCACTATCACGCTACTGTAGCTACAGTTTTACTGAAGCTTTTGATCCAATAAGCATGCAGTTAGAGAGATGAGGAGTGTTCGACTATGACATCAAGATACTCAAGCCTAACTAGCATCCGGATCAGCAATTTGAACCCCAACAGGAGCTTAAGTATGAGTACGAGTACGTACGCACTGACCAATTTGAACTTGAAGGGGATGAGAATGGTGAGATGAGTTATAAATTACTACGTTTTTAGGTTAATCTTTCATAGTAAATTTTACTACATTCGCGATTGAATCGAAGGGAAGCGACGTAGACAGACAACCAAATATTGAGGATAACAGACGGCGACATTTGATGAAGATGGATGGAGGTAGGTAATAATATCTGTCTTAACTCTCTCTTTTTTTTCTTTTGCTTTTTTTCTTTTTTCTGTTTTGAGGTAGGTAAGGAACGCATGATAATCAAAAATAGGTAACGACCAGTTGATCAAAAACCAAAGCGACCACGTAAGTTAGTTTAGGAACACACACTCCAACTGGCCTTGTTTTTGTACACATGCATCCCCCTCTCCTCCGCTGATGGACTCTCTGCCCCCACATCCCATCCCAATCCCTCCCTCCCTTGCTGCAGATTTTGAATTCTAGAAATTGCGCACGACATATTCATTTATTGAAATTCGACCGATACAATTCAATTACGGTATGGTGGATCCAATTTATAGAGAAAATGCATATAATTTTAATCATATCACTATCCAATATGTAGTAACGATTTTCATGATCGATAGTTGAACTAGTTTTTAAGATGAAACTCCAGTTTTAAGATGACTCAATTTATATTTTGTGTCTTTCATTTAATATAAGGATAGAGATGTTTTTAGGGTTCTAAAAAGAAACAGCAGTAGACATGAAATATGCTTATCTGGTTAGAGAGTTAATTCACCAGATTGAGACTTGAACAATGGATAGTTGCGAATAGTAAGATTGTATGTGACAGAACATGTACACAGTAATATGATGGATTAATAATTTACCTGTCCCAAGACTGCCTGGGGCACACGGCTCCTCAACGCCTCCTCTAGCTCCTTTCCCAGCGGCGCCGCTCCGGACAACACCACTCTAATAGAGCTGAGATCATAGTCTGCCACCATAGGATTCTTCGCCAGCGCTATCACCAGCGGTGGCACCACAGCTGCCACAGACACCCTGTAACGCTGTATGAGCTCCAAAAGCGTCCCAATCTCAAACTTATGCATTACCAAAACCGCGGCCCCTGCTCTGAGAGAACACAGCAGCACACTGTTCAAAGAGTAGATATGGAACAGTGGCAGCACACACAAAACGACATCGTCTTCCTTCAAGTACAGGTTCGGATTCTCTCCGTCCACTTGCTGCGCCACACTTGTGATGAGACTCTTGTGAGTCAGAATCACTCCTTTGGGAAGCCCTGTGGTTCCGGAAGAGAAAGGTAACGCCACAGGGTCCTCTGGATCAATGGAAACTTCGGGAAGCTCGCTTTCGTTGGCGCCGGAGAGGACTGAGAAATGTAAGCAGTTCTCGGGAGGGTCGTCGATGGTGACCACCTGAAAGTGTTCGCCGAGTTTGGGGTATTGGTCGGAGTCGGGACCGGAGTGTCGAAGCTTGTCTACGTAGATGGACTGAGTGATGATGAGCTTGGCATTAGAGGCCTTGAACTGCTTGAAGATTTCGGAGGCGGTGTAGAAGGGGTTGGCGGTGGTAGTGACGGCGCCGATCATGGAAGCACCCATGAATGCGAAGACGAACTCGGCGCAGTTCTGGAGAAGGATCATGATGACATCGCCTTTGGTGATGCCAAGCTTGGAGAGGCCTGCTCCGGTCTTTTGGGAAATGAGATGAGTTTCGGAGAAGGAGTAGGTTTTACCGGTGGAGCCGACGATGAGACAAGGCCGTTCGGAGAAGTCGGAGACATTTTCGAAGCAGTAGGTGTGGAGAGGGAGGTGATTGGAGATGTTGGGAAGGTCCGGAAGCTTTGATTTGAAGACATGATGATCATGAAGAGTAGTGGAGGTTGCAGGGTGCTGCTTCTCCGGTGAGGCGGAGATGAGAGTGGGGGAGATATCGGCCGTCTCAACAACAACAGAAGTGTTGTTGGTGTTAGAGGCAATGGATAACATGGTGTATGTTGTGCCAATAAAGAAGAGAGAAACGAAGGTGGGAGTAGTATTGTGGCTGCCGGGAGTGATGAGCTAGCTAGCTTGGTTGGGAGTATGGGGAAGAGAGAAAGTGTGCAAGTAATAAATACATGAACAAGTAGCTGGGTATAGAACAGAAGAGAAGTTGAGGTAAGAAGAAGCAAGAGAATAGTAGAAAATCAAAAAATATGGAGGTAGGTAGGAACAGAGGTAGATTTGGAGGTTGGGGATGAGTTTTGAGTTGGGGTTAGATTAGAGAGGGAAATGGGGTAGGAAGACAAGCGTGCCTCACCTCACCTTCAATGGCCCAATCAAGCATGTAACATCATGGGCAGTTAGGCTAGCCTCCCCGTTATTTATTTCCCTCCTCCTCCTCTCTCTCTCTCTCTCTCTCTTTCTTTTTTGTTCTTGTCTTGTTTACTCTGTATTTGCTTGCTCTATCTCGTCATTTTTGTCTAATTCCACAACACTGTCAAGACTCGGTCTCCGTTGTTCACTTGTTCTCATTCAACACGCCAAAAAGCCTCCCCAAGATTCAATCCTCTAACTCCTGCAAACATGTTTCAATAGAAATTCTTCACTAATTTTTAAGTACCGTGGAGAAAAATGCACTACAAAAACTAACTTGTGCCTAAGGTTGTTTGGTCCAATTAATCCGACTAAAATCCAAACTAAGTATCGCAATACAGTGACATATATAGGGGTGTATTTTATTTGGATTCATACATATTTATTTTAATCAACTGACTTTTTGAAAAGTCTACAAACTCTTTGAAAAGTTCATAGACTTTCACTGATTTCTTAAAACCATCGATTTTTAATCACAGACTTTCACTGATTTTTGAAATCTACAGATTTCATATGAATGACTTATGTAGATTTCTTAATACTTACAGAGTTACAGGAAAGGAAAATAAAAAATAAAGATGCAATGACAAATACATAATGACACCGATTATAAGTTTAGTGCTCATCTATCTAATTTCGATGCATACAGTTGTAATATTTGATTGAAATACATAAACGTAGGTAACTAAAAAATTATATTAACTTAACAACACACATACTTGTACGTAAACCAAAGACACATACTCTAAAGTGGGACATTAGATGTTCACAAGTTTAATTCATGTATGCTAATATAATAATATATGATCATGTGGTTCTAATATCAAGAGTTAATAGATAATATTTAGGTTATCGAGGGTTCCAATCATTACAATTGAAATATAAAAAAGATGGTGTATTGTTGGATCAACCTATTCACATGTAAAGAGAAAGTCTGTCATAGACTTTTCCAAATCTTTGCTCTAGTGGATGGAAAAATATTAGAGTTTGGTGTGTGTGTAATTTACACTACAAAGTCCACAATTATTCATGAATTATTAATTTCAAAAATATAAATGATATTTTGAATACATCTGAACTTCTATTCATTTTAAAAAGTCTTAATTGAATACACATGAACTTTGGTGGAATTCATAATGATTTTTTAAAATCTAGTTGAATACACCCAGACTTTGATGGATTTTTAAAAGTCTGTATTGAATACACCTAGACTTTCAAATTTCATAGACTTCTTTAAAACTTTCACTAATTCCATATACAATACACCCCTGATAAAGTACTTCATAGAAAAACCCAACAAATAAGCCCTTAGCCCATAGTCTATATTACCCAAAAAAAAAAAAAACCCATAGTCCAAGTTTCGATCTTAAAAC